>NC_051086.1:74356439-74372865 GCF_004664715.2 Peromyscus leucopus
GGCTACTTCCTTGAATGACCATTGCTAACACCCGAGACTGTAATAAGACAGTTCAAGCTTTCTGCTTTGCCCAACTTGGATTGAACAAGGATGCTCTAAAACAAAGGACCCTGCAGGGAGGGGAGAGGCTGTGGTAACTCTATTTAATGGATCAGACAGTGTTCCTTAGGGGCTTGGCCTTCATCTGATAACAAACTCAAATTAAACAGAAACTTTGATTAACCAGTTAATCAAGCTAAAGGTGGGTCCCAATAAGGCTAAAACTTTATTTTTCTCTGTCCCCAATGGTAGACTTCTTTGGAGATTTTTCTTTCATCTTCTATAAAGTGAGTTTCATTGTCAGATTCTTTGTATCCAGGTGATTTGACTGTAAGCACTTGTCTTGTAACCTCTAATCTCCTGTCTTGAAAAAGGGGGCAGAATCATGAATTGAATTACTGAAGGGATGTTGAATTCCAGGAGATACCTTTGCCCTTCTTTATGCTGCCAATCACATCAAGTGGCCTCCACTTTTTCCTTCCTTCCTCTTTAATCTCAAGCATCTATGCTCTCCAAAATTACATTCTTAGTAGGAAAAAACTCCTTTGTTTCTTTCAACATTCTACACACACACACACACACACACACACACACACACACACAGAGAGAGAGAGAGAGAGAGAGAGAGAGAGAGAGAGAGAGAAAGAGAGAGAGAGAGAGAGAGAGAGAGAGAGAGAGAGAGAGAGAGAGAGAGACTTTTTTGACTGATGCATTATACACACTCTGGGATACAATATAAATATTGTGATACATGTCTAATGTTCAAATCAGGGTAAATAAAGCCGTCTTCTCAAATAATGATCCTTTCTTTCTGGTGGCAACATTCTTTCTAGAGTAACACACATACATGTTATATTGTAGAAATTGCTATTCACCCTGCTGTGGGAGAATGCCAGAATCTCTTTCTCCCATATGAGTTAGTATTCACCCACCCACCCTTCTCCTGCTTTCCCCATTAATTTTAGAATAAAGACTTGACAATCTGGTTAAGCATCTGCTAAACACCCTGGGTTTTTTTTTTTTTTTTTTTTTTTTTTTTTTTTTTTCCTCACCTCAGTTCCCACTCTCACCAGCTTTCCAGAGCCTTTGGCTCACTTTTGCTTCATCAGTACCTGATGCGCTAAAAAAAAAAAAAAAAAAAAAAAAAAAAATTACAATGCTATTAACAATACAAATGATGTGACTTCCACCTGGAAGTCTCCTGTGGTCTCTCCCTGAGCACCCTTAAGGGTTCTGCTGCTCTGGCCTGTCTAACTTTGTGGTGGTTTGAAAGAAAACCATGGTGTGGCCTTGTTGGAGGAAGTGTGTGACTGTGGAGGCAGGCTTTGAGGTCTCATAAACGCTTAAGCCATGCCCAGTGAGACAGGCTACTTCCGGTTGCCTGTGAGTCAAGATGTAAGAACTTCCAACATGGTATGTACTCACTCATAAGTGGATACTCGATGTAAAGCAAAGGATAATCAGACTGCAACCCACAGCTTCACGGAGGTTAGCTAGTAAGGAGGACCCTAGGAAAGACACAGGGATCGCCCAGCGATGGAGAAAAGGATGAGATCTACAGGAGCAAACTGGGGGTGAGGTGAGTAATGGAGGGCAAAAGTCGGTGAAAAGAGAGTTTAGGGGAGTGGGAGGTCCTAGCTGGATCAGGAACAGAGTGGGAGAACAAGGAAAGAGATACCATGATAAATGAAGACCCCATGGGAATAGGAAGAAGCAGAGTGCTACATAGGTCCCCAGGAATCCACAAAGATGACTCCACCATAGACTACTGGCAATGGTTGAGAGGGTGCCTGAGCTTACCTACTCTGGTGATCTGATGGCTGAACACCCTAACTGTTATGATAGAACCCTCATCCAGTGACTGATGGAAGCAGATGCAGAGATCCACAGCCGGGTCCCAGTCGGAGCTCCAGGAGTCCAATTGGCGAGAGAGAGGAGGGAATATATGAGCAACAGACATCGAGACCATGATTGGAAAAAGTACAGAGACAACTAGCCAAACTAGTAGAAACACATGAACTGTGAACCAATAGCTGAGGAGCCCCCATGAAACTGGACCAGGCCCTCTGGATAAGTAAGACAGTTGTTTAGCTTGAACTGTTTAGGGGGCCCCCAGGCAGTGGGACTGGGACCTGTTCTTGGTGCATGGGCTGGCTTTTTGGAACCTACTGCCTATGCTGAGACACTTTGCTCAGCCTTGGTGTGGGGAGGAGGGAATTGGGCCTGCTTCAACTGAATGTACCAGGCTCTACTGACTCCCTAGGGGAGACCTTGCCTTGGAGGAGGTGGGGATGGGAGGTGGGTTGGGGGGAAGACTGGGGGATGGGAGGAGGAAGGAGAAGAGAATCTGAGGTTGATATGTAAAATGACTAGAAACTCTCTTAATAAAAAAATTAAAAAAAAAAAGAGATCTTTCAGCTCCTTCTCTAGCACAATGTCTGCCTGCCTGCTGCTTTGCTTCCGGCCATAATGATAAAGGACTAAACCTCTGAACTGTTAGCAAGCCATTACAATTAAATGTTTTATTTTATAGGAGTTGCTATGGTCATGGTGTCTCTTCACAGCAATGGAAACCCTAACTAAGACCAACGTTAGTCTCTAGCCACACAGTTCTCACAATTTCTAGACTGTCTCAAGCTCATCTATGTGGGCTTTGAAGTTTTGGGTCCTAGTTTGTTTTACATATGTATATATAGTTCATTCCTGCTGTGTGCTCTCTCATGTATTCACTCCTCAGAGAAGCTGTCAGGGAACATCACTATGCACAGTTAAATCCTGCTCACTGCCATCACCTCACTCTGTTTGGTTTCAATCAGCTAGTTTATATTTGCTTTCCTGGTATTTTTCTCTCTGTCTTCCCAATGTGATTACAAATTCTCAAGCCTGGTGATTTTATCTGTCTGGTTTACTGATGTATCCAGAGCACCTGGTGTTGTCCCTGGAACACGAATTACTAGGTGTGGAATTCATGATTAGAGTCCTAGGCATGTTTCCTAATTGTATTTCTGTCATAAACATATGTGTGCCTCTTGATTGAAGAGTTTGATCCTGATGATTGGTTTCTCTGAATCCACAAAACAAATGATGCTTCTTAACTGCCCAGGCGCTCCTGTTTTTATGTGGTGGATTGAATTTATTTTAAGCCTGGCAGTCATAATGTGTTCAATAGAATATTGCTGAATAAGTCTTTGGTGGACGTTATGGGGATGCAGGAATGATGACGGGCAGGTCCTAGTACGGATGCTATTGAGAGAAGCTCATAAACATGGAGGCATCTGGAAATCAGGGTGTGGTCCTTCCTGATTTCTCCTCAGCTCTTTCGTCAGCCACATCAAAAATCTTCAGTATTCTTTAACACTGTGCAGCCTTTAGGGAGAGACCTTTCTAATCTTGGAGAACAAAGACAGGTGACAGAGTCTGTCTTAGTGACTTTCCAGAGTTTGACTGGACTGTCATTTCCACAAAGCAGAGACCGAGCAGAGATATTAATTCGAGTGAAGGGAAAGAGGAGGTTAGACTCGGTCTGTCAATCTGAGAGATGCCCTTGTAAGACCGATGATAGTATCTTTCCTTTTCAATAGCCTCCCAGGCATCTAATTTGCATGAGTTGTGAGATAAGACTCAGCTCTGTCTCATTTGCAAATCGGGAAACATAAGGGATAGACAATATGAGGTCCTTACCAGCAAATGCAGAAAGTACGGCAAGGTTAACACCTGTCCCTAATAGAGACAGATGTGATAGTCTAGCCACCTCTGGACAGGAAAAAGAACGTGTGAGATTTATAGATATTCACTTCAGGAAATACATTTACAGCCACTGAAATCAGTCAGATAAGAAAATTTGCTAGCCCTTAGTGAAGGTGCCTGAAGAAAAGGGCCCCTAATGAATGCATAAAAATTTACATCAAGCAACAAAAGACCAATCAGCGGGGATGACAGTTGTATCTTCATAATAATCTTAGGATAGCTACCAAAAATATTGATTTTGTGTGTTTTTTATTTCTTCACACAGACTGCTGCTAAATTGATATCCATATCTTGAAGTTAAGGAGAATGAAAGACAACATATTTTAGGGAATAGTTTGTCCTTCAAGAGTTCTCTGTGCATAAAGAATGAGTTAGACTTATACAGCGTGAGTGAGATCCAGCAAAAAGCCAGGTAGGGTCCTCCAGGCTGGAAGCTGGAACAGGGTCCCAAGAGAAGCAATGGGATGTGAGCTTTGCTATCACAAGTCTCTGAAGTCAGAGCAGCAAGAGAGCAGTGTGGTGATATTATGTTCCCCAAAATATTGTGCACCCTAATAGACTTATTTGGGGTCAGAGAACAGAACAGTCACTAGACAGACATAGAGGCCAGAAAATGGTGGCACACACGTCTTTAATCCTATCACTTGGGAGGCAGAGATCCATTCGGATCTCTGTGAGTTTAAAGTCACACTGGAAACAGCCAGGCATGGTGACTCACGCCTTTAATCCCAGGAAGTGAGTCTTTAATCCCAGGAAGTGATGGGAGAAAGCAAAAAGGTATATAAGGCATGAAAACCAGGAACTAGAGGGGTTAAGTTTTTAGGCTTTTGAGCAACAGTTCAGCTGAGATTCATTCTGGATGAGGACTCAGAGGCTTCCAGTCTAAGGAAACAGGATCAGTTGAGGAATTGGCAAGGTGAGGTGGCTGTGGCTTGTTCTGCTTTTCTGATCTACCATCATTCACCCCAATAGCGGCTCCAGGTTTGTTTTTATTGATAAGACTTTCTAAGATTTGTGCTATAGAGCGGCCCCACCTTGATCTATCCATTGAGGCTAATTTGGAATGAGGAAATGGCAATAAGTAGTGACAGCTGTGTCTGAAGGGTCTGAATGCTGCTTCCAGAACAGAATGTCTGTTAGAGAGAGAGAGAGAGAGAGAGAGAGAGAGAGAGAGAGAGAGAGAGAGAGAGAGAGGAAATGCCTGTGAGTCCTGTGGTAAATGGGGCCATGGGGAACATTAATGATGTTACCAGCCAGCCTGTGTTGCAGCTTCACCAGGTGCTGGGCTGGGTCACTCTCACAGACTCTCTGGAGCTCTGGGTCATTTGGGGTCTGTTGAACCATTCCTGTGTACAGAGTATTGAAGCAGGGAAGGGAAAGGTGGGTTGTGAGAGACTGGGTGGGGAACGAGAAGCCATTCAGAGTAAACAGGGGACCGAGGAAGAAGCAGACAGGAGAGTGAGCACCCTTAGTGGGACAAGACAAGGAACTGAGACCCAGTGTGACAGATACTGGTGAGCTCTCATAGCACGCAGGCTGTTACCACAGCCCGACTTTCAACTGCTAGAAGGCTTTCACTGGGGTGGAGCCCCCTTTAATTCTGTTTCGGGCAGGCTAGACAATCCGTTCCACCTCATTTGCAGCAGCCAGCCCTTCACCAGTGGATTAAGAAGAGCCAATAGGAGCTAATGTAGTAAGAGGGGAACTCTGGCTTCCAGTAGGGGTACCTCAAGGGGAGCCAGGGAGGGCTCTATTTTATTTCCAGGATTCCCCAGGGCATAAAGCCCTTTAGCCATGGTAGCTGCCTCACTTTCCCTTTGCCTGTAACTTTCTATTCCCTTGTCAGTGTTTCCTGAGTGTGCTTCCAAGTCAGTCAGTGATGTACACATGAATCTTTCTCCCAGGATATTTTTCCTGTGAGCATCCAAACACAGGCAGTCACATATAATACAGACACAGCCCTTTATCCCACCCCAACACGAGATGATTTCACTGAAACTAGACACCACTTGAGATAACGTGAAGGAAGAAATAAGTCAGACATGGTGGAGAATGCCTGGGATCTCAGCACTCTGAAGGCTGAGGTGAGTTCAAGGCCAGCCTGAACTACAGGGTAAGACCTTGTCTTGAAAAACAATGGCAGAGGCAGAGCCAGGTGGATCTCTGTGAGTTCAAAGCCAGACTGGTCGATAGAGTGAGAGCCAGGACAAGCACTACTAGGACTACACAGAGAAACCCTGTCTCAAATAAACTAAAAACAAAAACAAACAAACAAATAAAAAATGACAACTCTAAAATAACCAAGATTAAGGTGCTCCTTCAATAGCAGCTTGTTGAATGGCAACTAAAAGTCATTTAATATGGTTATAGAAAAACAAGATTACTTCTACATGCCTGAGTTTGGGCTGGAAATTCTTACATGTTCATATATGGGTTTCTACACTGTTTGATTCTACATAACTACCTGCTTTTGCCTTACCTAGTTCCCTTTCATTCATATACCAAAGACCCTGCAGATCAAGGCCTTTGACATTCCTGAAAACATTATGAACCAGTCCTGAGGTACATTGGACAGTCCAGTTACCTCTGTCTGCAGTGGGTAAGCAGAGATAACATGCCCAGAGGCCTGTATGACCTTTAAGTTGCTATGTATAATTTTCTGGGCATGTTTCAATACTGGCACTACCCTTTGTTTACTACTGATGTGAATTATTGATGCTTAGTCTATAGTCTGGACACTTTTATAGCCTGAAAATGTAGATTCATAATGTCAGGGTTTTTTTTGTTGTTGTTGTTGATATTTCATTATCCTTTCTGTTGATTTGGTCATGTTTAATGGTGCATTTATTTATTCATTCATTTATTTATTTGCTTTAGAGAGAGTCTTGCTGTGTAACTCAAGTAGGCTGGCATCCATCTCATGACCCTCATGCATGCTGACATTACAGGCATGTACCACGATACCCATCTACACTTACATTTTTAAGGAATCTTCCAGGGCAGTAAAGGTAAAAAATAGTATTGCTGACAAACACCCTGCCAGGATTTTAGAAAGCGTGTTGTAGATCAAAATCTGTTATACCTGTATGACTTCAGTAGGAAGCCACGGAAAACAAATTATACGACCTGGCATTTGGTTTTGCTTCAGGATATTTTCTCTGTCTTCTGATCACCACTTTGCAAGATGTGGACATGACGTTGTCTCTGTGGTAGGAGTCTGTCTACTTTGCAGTTGGAATTAGTTCACTCTAAGCTGCTTAAATAGGGGTTAGAAGTCCACTTAGTGATCACAACACAGAGAAAACCTCCATGAAGCAGAGTCAGAATCTTCTAGCTTTTTATATTGTCTTTCTTTTTAGGTAGGTAGTTATGGGGATTTTTGTTGTTGTAAGCTTGTCTTGCTTCTTTGAGACAAAGTCTCGCTGTATAGTTCAGTCTGGCCTTGAACTAGCAATATTCCCTCCTTAGCCATCCAAACTGGCATAACAAGCATGTTCCACCTACCCACCTTCATATCTCATTCTCCTGAGATATACTTCTAAAATACTTAAGTTGATCCCTATATGTCGAATAATTTTGATTTTTGCAGAGCATCATAGCTAACATTCATCATGCCATTTAAACAATATCCTGATACACATTTTAAAAACAAGTCCATTTCTGCTACTTCCTGTGCAAGCTATCCATCCTTCAAGCATCCATTGAGGTGTGAATAATAGAAGTGCTTATGGCTATTACCTGTATAGAGTATGGCTTCTCTGATCTAACACCAGGTGACCTCTCACTCAGGTTCACAGAATTTTCTTCACTTCTTTTTTCACTAGCTATGTAACAAACAGCAAAGAAGTAAAAATTACATCTTCACAAGGTAGTCTCTGAAGTTAGATTCCAGGAGTCAGAGAGAGTACACTTTTTATATTCAGACTGAGAGGGGAAAAACACGGAGAGTGTCAGGGCTTTCTCTCGTTCACACTGTGGACAGGATTCTGCAGAGCTAGTGGAGAAGGGACAAGAGTCAACTGAGATTTAATGAAATGAACTGAAGTTGAGTAGAGGCATCCTGAAGTGATTAATTGCTAGTTAGTCCATATCCTCAACTTTTGGACAGAATTTATTTATGATGAACGTGAGTCTGCAGCCTCTCAGCCAGGGATCCCTGTTCTCGTGTATGCTCCAAGGCGGTGTTAGATTTTCTTTTTCTTGTACAATAAGTATTTCTTTTCATCAGTCAATATCGCATGGCATACTGACCACCTGACACACAGGTGACTCTCATGCTTAAAGATACAGCTCTGCTCCATCCCATCTTGGCCTACATGAACAGGATGCCATATTCCTCCATCTTGACAGATCCTAAGACATTTGTGTACCAGGGAGGAAAGCAAGGCGAGGCTCTGTCAGAAGAGGACAGAGTGAGTTCAGGCACCTGTTACAGGTGATGGTGACAAAATGTCCCGTCCCTCCATATATGCAGTTGTGGAGCTCCATGAAGAAAGCTTGACATTCTCCTTGAAGCAAGGAAGTGCTGAACCCTGACCAGAATGGATAGGTTTGATTCTCTGAACTGAATTAGTGAGGATTTAATTACTGCTGAATAAGTACCACAAACAGTGGAAAAGACATCACCTGTGCTTCACCTCCTCTGCCTGGATTAAGCCTTTCTCCCTAGGGTCAACATTGTCAGGCATTGGGTTTACACTGCCGCATTTGCTCCTTATTGTTGGTCCCCACATATTGGCCTGATTTCAGTTGCTTCTCAATGGATATTCACAACCATATGCTCGCACTGTGCCTTTGCAAGAAATTTCATGTCTTCTACAGAGAAGCTTCTCTTTAGTTTTTATGCCCAGCAAGATGATGTGTCTCTAGCCAGACATAGTGAGAAGGCCTTAAGAAATAGCTTTCCCACATGTTCTTATTTGAAGACAAGAAGCTATCTGAATGAAATACAGAAGAAGGTGGTAGGAGGAAGAACTAGTTACTTGGGTGGGTGATGTAAAGGACTATGCAAGTGACCCCAAACTAAACAAGCAGAAAGTCCCAAGCAACCCAATTAAAGAGTGGACAATGAATAGATCTTTCCCAGAAGGAGATACGCAGACATCCAATAAGTACATAAAAAGACACTATGTAGAGACCTCCACAGGTGTATGAAGGAGCACGTGCTACTGCACACACACACACACACACACACACACACACACACACACACTCATTCATACACATGGCGCACACATATACAGGTACACACATATAAAATATGCATAATATGAGTAGGAATTAGGGAAATGTGAGTCAAAAATACAATGTGAGGCTAGGGAGATGGTTCAGTGGCTGAAGTGTTTGACTGATGCCCAGGTGTAAGACTAGAGTTTGGTTTCACTGCAGAAAGCGTGTGAAAGCCGAGCAGGTATGGTGGCAACCTGTAATCTCAGCACTGGAAAAGCAGATACATAAGATCCCTGGGGCAAGCTGGATAGCTAGACTAGTGTGCTATTGGTGAGCTCTGGATTCAGATACTCTATCTTAATAAATAAGGTGGATTGAGAAAGGCATTCCCTGTCAGCTTCTGGGCCTTTACACACTTGTGTATACACATATGCTTATATGCACATACATGTATCTAACACACACACACACACACACACACACACACACACACACGCACCCAGATCCCCAAAATACAATGTGATGCCCCTTGACCTATAGCTATTATTAAAATAATATTTTATTTTTTTAATTATACTACTCTTGGCAAATATGTGGTGAAATTAGAATCTGTGTGTAGTTAGTAGTTATATAAAGTGGCAGAGCTATTATAGAAAACAGTATGATAATTCTATTTTTTAAAAAAGTTAGAATTATCATAAGGTCCAATAACTCAACATTTGAGAATATAACCAGAAGAACTAAAAGAAGACTCTTAAGTAAAAAGACATTTGTACACTCATGTTTACAGAAGTACTATTTATGCAGCTATAGGGAGAACCAACCACATGACCATCAAAGGACAAATTAGCAGTGCAATAATGCATCAATAGAATATTACTTTGCTTTAAAAATGAAAGAAGAAGTTCTGATACATGCTACAATGTGGATAAATTGAAAGTCTACTATGCTAAGTGAAATTTATCAGTCTGAACAAGACAAATGCTATAAGATTTCATTATGTTGAAAGTCCAGTGTTGTCAAATGCATAGAGATGGAAAGTAAAGTGGTATTTGCCAGAGCTGGAGCTGAGGGGGATTGGGAAACATTGTTCAGTCAGCTTTGTTAGTTGAAAAGAGTTGAGGAAGTGGATGATGGGTGTGAATGTATGGAACTCCATTGTACACCTAAAATAGTCAAGAACAAATACCTTGTCATGTATATTCTGCCACAATTTTTAAAAGGACCATGCATCTTAGCTTCCTTTCTTGTGATAAAATACTCTGACAAAAGAGAGGGAGGGCTTCTTCTGGCTCATAGTTCAAAGGTGCAATCTGTCATGCTTGGGAAGTCATGGCAGCGAGAGCCTGAGGCAGCTGGCCACACTGTATCTAAAATCCAGAAGCAGAGAGCAGTGCAGGCTGCTGCTTGGCCCTCTTTCTCCTCTTACCCAGTCCGGGATCCCAGCCAAGGGAGTGGTAGCACCCACAGTGGGTGGGTCTTCCCACTTCAGTCAGTGCAATCAAAACAATCCCCACAGACATGCCCAGAGGGCTCTCTCCCAGGTGAGTCAAGATTCTGTCAAGTTGACAGTTCACATTAAACCAGCACAGATGTAAGCAGGAAGCTATGGAGTTTTACATGTTTTCCAATCTTGTTCATTGGAATAATAAATCAGAAAGGTATTTGGGACTGTAATCAAAACCAAGAACAAAGAATAGGGTTTTTGTGAAACTTCGATTCTATGATCAAACCCTTTAAAGGCACTTACCAGTAGAGAAGCAGTAAAGGTGGAGGAGTTTTCCTGTAATGGCGGCTGCTCTCAAATCACCACTCAGAGGCTTAATATTATTTGTAAATGCTTGGTCGATTTACTATTATTATTACTATTGCTATTATTTGCAAAAGCTCAGGCTTGTTATAGATTAGCTCGTACAACTTAAGCCATTTCGATCAAATCTGTGTGCTCCCCCAAGGCTTGTGACTTTTACCTTTATCCCATTTTGTGTGTCTAACTTGTTTTCCGTCCAGCTAGTGACTACTCTGACTCTCCTCTTCCTCATCCCATCATTCTCAGTTTGGCTTTCCTGCCTAACTTTATCCTTTTCAACTATCGGCCAGTCAGCTTGTTTACTAAACCAATCATAGCAACATACATTCACACAGTGTACAGAAGGATTATTCAACAGCAAAGTGGTTATACATGGAACAGTCTGCTGGAATCTCAGTGGTTCATTATAATGAAAAAACTTCACTCATAGCTAGGTGTGGTGTAACACACATTTATTCTCAACAGATGAAGGTGGATCTCTGTGAGTTCAAGGCCAGCTGGGTCTACCTAGTGAGCTCTAGGACAGCCAGGGCTACATTGAGAGAGTCTGTCTTAAAGAAAATGAAAAAGAAACAAGCAAGCAAACAAAACAAAAAATCAAATACACACACATGGACACACCAAACAAACTAACAAACACTTAACAATTATGCTATACGCTGAGCACAGGTTTGTGGAGGGCCTCTGCTCCATCTACACAGTCTCAGAGGGACCCTGATTGATGAGGGCTACATCCTCTTTGGGTGATGGTTTCTCCCCCTCTCATTGTGGCTTCTAAGGTGTTTAAAATAGGGGAAGAGAATGCAAAAAAATAAGTGACTGCTTTAAAATGCTAGGCTGAGAGTAACGTGCATTTGCCCCATGTCAGCTAAAATTACGTGTTAAATTGTTACCAAGTAGCAGGGTGGTCAGAGCATCCTCATACTCTATTCAGACCGGACATGAAGCTTTTCTGTTGCTTCTGTTTCCTTCAGAGTTTGGCAGCAGTGAGCTGTAGTCACAGGTCGCTGGGAGCTACAGCAGATGGTGCCCTCTAGTGTCAGGCCATTGTGCAGGTCAGGAGTGTTGGGTTCTTAGTCCCTCAAGCCTTGCAGCTCTTGTGCGACCTGGAGAGTCTTTCCACCTTAGGTGTCTGAGATTCTTAGCCCTAAAGACTTGACATCTCTCTGGAAAGCTCCCTTCCAACAACCAGGACCTAAAGTTTCTCCTCTCTGGCCATCAGTGCTGTTCTGGTGCCTCTGCCAGGAGTGCCGATCCGGGGACTCTGCTGCTTCTTTGTGTCACAAGCTCAGCTCACAATACTAAAGCCAGGATTTAAAAGACCTTGAGAGAAAGAAGCCTTTTGTTGTAATTTTGAAACACTGGGAGCAGCAGCATGGGAGATACACCATGTGAGCCTGAGGAGTCTGCTTCTATAGCTAGAGAAAGAGTGTATAGGCCAATGACAACTTTATCTGTTTAACCACAGCCGTGAAGATCTGAGTTTGGACCAATCACAGCAGTGCCTGTACTAGGCTAATGGAGGAAGTGCTTTCCCCTACCCCTAGCATAGGTGGAAATGACTTCATGGCCATCTAGAGTTAACTGAGGATTGTAAAAAGTGGAGCTCATGCTCGTCTATGTTTTTAGCAGCCAGGGCAACAGCTGCATCTTCAGGAGGTAGGGCAATCAGCTGATAATGTATAGTTTTCTCAAGGTGCCTATGGGGTGTTCAAGAGGGTTAATGCTGGCATATATTTCAGCCAGGGCAGCAAGGGAGAGGCCAGAAGCTGCCACTTTGGGAGTCAAGTTGCTCTGTGTCAATCATCTTTATTTATTTTCCAAAAATGACCATAACATGAGATCACTGAAATTAAAAATTATTAGTGCCAATAGTGATTTTAACAGTGCTTACCCATGCCTGGTGCCTCATGGAGAGCAATGCCAGTTTAACTGTAGATTTTGCAAGAAGTGTGTTCTTCCTGGATGCTCAGGCAGAGGAAAATGAAATGGATGTTGGTAATGCATAACATTGTGTCTACCACAGGGAGCATTGCTAAATGCTAGAAATTAATAGAATAACCTAATGTGAGTCACAAACATTTACAAATAATTAAACCAGTAGCAAAGCTATAGTTTATTCCACTTTTAACATTCTGGGAAGTTAATGCCAATACTTACTAATATTTATTCTCTTTACCCCCAAATATCAGGGCTCCCAATCAAACAAGGGTAGAAGGAAAAACTAAGTGATGGCAAAGTATCAATGTGTTAGCCTCATGTTTTCAGGACATAGTGTAGGACTCTTTAATGCTGTCACTTGTATAAGACTGTTCTGTTTCTCAGGGTCTGTGATATCTTTCTTGCACTGATCTGTTCCTGATACATTTCATGTATGGACATCACAGAATATAGTGGATAGGTTGCAATAGCAGTTGTATGAGCAATGACAAAATTATGCCTTTCTCAATATAAACTGTAATGCTGAACTGGCCTGTAAAGGCATTTCTACAGGGAACCGATCTAATAGTCTTTGAGTGTAATTTTCCTGGTTATTTGACTTGATTTAGGGAGAGAGCTTAGAGGGTTGAAGGGATTGAATATTTAGCAAGCTCTTTTTTCTCCCCTGTCTCTTTGAATATCAGTTGTCTCAGCTGGAGTGGAGACACTAGACAGGATGTCATATGAAGATCAGTACCTCTTTTCCTAAGTAGAACTATCCTGTGTTATTGATTGGAGCAGATTCAGGTGCTTTGGGCACAGACACATCAGTGGAAGAGTTAACATTTTGACAGTAAAATTAAGGAAGATTACTTACATTTCATCCTGAGTATAAATTCAGGGTTTAGAATATATCCCTTTCAATATTTAAACATATATGGATTTGTTCTAAATTTGTGGTGCCATGAGCCTATTCTCGAATGATCCATCGTTTATGGAAGTGATTTAACAAAAGCCTGCAAGAGTCATGTAGAGCCCAGGGCCTATGGTACCTTTTGGTCCTATTGACCCAGGCACCATTTCCATCCCCATGATCAAAGGCAGCTTACCTTTGATGCATTCAGCCAGCTGGTTATGTCCTTCCTACTCATGCCCGCAAGTTCTTTTCAGGTAGTACTGTGGGTATTCCTTGCTTCTTCCTAACCTGAGTTTTATCTAAATGAACCCTCCCCTGGCTTCAACTTCTAATCCTAACCTCAGATCTTTTGTTTTGGGCACTTTGGTTTTTATGTGTTTTGGTTTGTTGTTTATTATTTCTTTACTAAAGATTTATTTTTGTTTTTAATTATGTGTAAACATGTGTGTGTCTGTGTGTGGCTTTGTACACATGTGACTTCAGGTGCCCTGGGAGTCCAGAAGAGGATGTCACATTCTCCTGGACTCCTGGATGTCCTGGGTCCTCTGCAAGAACAGGATGTGCTGTGCTCTTAACTGCTACTATGTTTTCCGTGTGCTTTATTAATGTTTTACTTTCAGTCAATTGGCAAAAGATTTCAGGGTGTGTGTGATGTAGTGGGTAGCTGTTCCAGCTTTGACCTGGAAGTACTACCCCCATTGAGGCTTCGGTAACTGTCACGTCTAGAAGGCGGAGCTGAGAAAGGAGCCCCGAAGACCCGAGATACTGGATGCTGGCTCCTTTTAGTTCCTGGATCCTGGACGCTGGAGGTAGACTGAGCAGAGTTCTCCAGAGAACACCACTGGACTGCGCTTCACCTTTCCCAGACCCTGTAACCTATGCCTCCACTTGTAAGTTACCCCACAAAATAAACCTCCCTTTTAACTACGTGGAATTGTTTTAATATTTCTACCAATAGTGCATGCTTTTGCTTCTTCTCCCACTCCCTTGGAAAGTTTTTTTTTCATCCTCTACTTTGACATTTTAGGAATCAGCAGTGCCAAGCACTTACTGTGGATAATATATAGTAACATCTTCAAGCTTTAACTGCTTCCCAAAGAGGGTATTTGGAAGGTAGTTTAATACTTGTATCTAGACGTCACTAGCTCTTATTAATGGGTCTGTTGATATGATGCTTGCCACACAGGCATGAAGACCTGAGTTATACCCCCTCAAAAAAAAAAAAACCCAGGCAAAAAAAGTCAGGCATGGTAGTGTATACCTGTAATCCCAGTGCTGGGGTGGGCATGTGGGAAGTGGAGACAGAAAGATGGCTAGGACTTGCTGGCCTGTCAGTCTAGCTGAATCAGTGAGAAGCCATGTTTAAAAAATAAGGTGTGGAGTGGTTGAAGAAAGCATCCTAAACCCCTGTCCTCTACATGGGTGCATACACATGTGCACATGCACACATATCCACACAAACACATGGGTGCATACACATGTGCACATGCACACATATTCACACAAACACATGGGTGCATACACATGTGCACATGCACACATATCCACACAAACACATAGGTGCATATACACACATGTGCACATGCACACATATCCACACAAACACATGGGCACATACACATACATGTGCACATGCACACATATCCACACAAACACACAGGTGCATACACACACGTGCACATGCACACATATCCACACAAACACATGGGTGCATACACACACGTGCACATGCACACATATCCACACAAACACATGGGTGCATACACACACGTGCACATGCACACATATCCATATGAACATATGTACATATACACAAAAGGAAAACATTCTCTGGGTGAATTTGAGGACAGAAGCATTCAAAGGCTTACTAACTGCACATGTAAACCGTTAGTTTTTCCTGAAGATAATGAAAAAAGACTACTTTTATAAAAAAATATTAAACAACTAAAAATTATACTTGGCTCCCATTATCAAGAAGAGACTTATACCTCATTCATCAATTAGATTAAATGGTAAAGATTTGAAAATATTTCCTTCAAGAATATTCTTAAATTTGACTCCCAGCACTCCACCCGGGGCCTAGCCGTGGATGTCTGCATCCAGATTCCTCAGTCCTTGGATGGGGTTTCTGGCACAACTATTAGGGTATTTGGCCATCCCATCACCAGAGTAGGTCAGTCCCGGCTGTCTTTCGACCATTGCCAGCAGTCTTTTGTGGGGGTATCTTTGTAGATTTCTGTGGGCCTCTTTAGCTCTTTGTTTCTTTTTTTTTCTCATGTGGTCTTCATTTATCATGGTCTCCTATTCCTTGTTCTCCCTCTCTTTTCTTGATCCACCTAGGATCTCCCGCTCTCTTTCCCTCGACCCTCACCCTGGTTTATATGAGCGAGAATTGTTGAAACCAAGGTTGGATAAAGCACAGGGACAAATAACCAAACAAATGGAAACACATGAACTATGAACCAAAGGCTGAGGGTCCCCCAACTGGATCAGGCCCTCTGAATAGGTGAGACAGTCGATTGGCTTGATCAGTTTGGGAGGCAACTAGGCAGTGGTACCAGGTCCTGGGTTCGTTGCATGAGTTAGCTGTTTGAAACCTGGGACTTATGCAGGGACGCTTGGCTCAGTCTGGGAGGAGGGGACTGGACCTGCCTGGACTGAGTCTATCAGGTAGATCCCAGTCCTCGGGGGAGACCTTGATCTAGAGGAGGTGGGAATGGGGGGTGGGCTGGGGGGAAGGGGAGGGGGGCAGGAAGGGAGAGAACAAGGGAATCTGTGGCTATTATGTAGAACTGAATAGTATTATAAAATAAAAAAAAATAAAA
>NC_051086.1:74373365-74528365 GCF_004664715.2 Peromyscus leucopus
GCTCAGTTAAGTATGGCCACAGAGAGGACCTGGAAGAGGCTCAGGGTAATGCAGTTAATTGTACTCAAGGGTCCTAGAGAAAACAAGCACACCTACCATACAGAGTTTCATGACAAAGAAGGCAATATGGTGGTCAGGAGCCAGAAGCCTAGAGTGTGATGAGAGACTAGGTGTAGTATTCCCACAGGGCAATATCTCTCTCAGGCACAGAAGTTTTTGAAGATATCAAACATCATAAATGAAAGTAAAAATATAAATGCAGTATCAAGCATACTAATCTTTCACATTTGTGAAGTGAAGGCCTTGGTCTGATTCTGTGACCCTTGTATTTTTTAATTATAGGATTCCACTCTGAGAGTTTCTTTCTGATGAAGTGTTAAGTGTGACAAGAGGAAATTGGGTTTAACATAATATTGGCTAGCTCCAAAGACTTTGGTAATTAAGAAATCTTCATTATCTTGGCCAGACCTTTTTAGCTAGCTATATTTTGCCTTAATTATGGTAATGATAACAAAGTCAATGGACTCACCACCTCTTCATTAGGCACCTCAAAATGTTTTATGCAAGAGCACAGTGATTTCTAAAAGGGTGCTCTCTGCACGGTGAGCCTTAGCATTTGATGAAAACATTGGTTAGTAATTCAATATGTGTCATTATGGAATCCTTTATGAAATATGTTGGTTAGTGCTCCCATAATGGCACAGTAAGTTAGTATCTTGGCATGTTTCCTATTAACCCTTGCAAGGGGTCAAATACAGGTGGTGCATCACTTTTGTATGTGTTCAGGAATCTGTTGGTAATTTTAAAGTGTAGAAGGCATACAGTTTTCTCCTGGTGCTGTGGGTCTGTTCACTTTGGACAACTAGAGAGCTATACCCACTATCATAGTTGTAACACTGCTGTGGGATAGTCTGTATGTCAAATTACTCTGATAGGTCAATAAATAAAACACTGATTGGTCCATGGCTAGGCAGGAAATATAGGCGGGACTAAAAGAGAGGAGAAAAGAAAGAACAGAAAGGCAGAAGGAGTCACTGCCAGCCACCGCCATGACAAACAGCATGTGAAGATGCTGATAAGCCACAAGCCACGTGGCAAGGTATAGATTTATAGAAATGGATTAATTTAAGCTATAAGAACAGTTACCAGGAAGCCTGCCACGGCCATACAGTTTGTAAGCAATATAAGTCTCTGTGTTTACTTGATTGGGTCTGAGTGGCTGTGGGACTAGCGGGTGACAGAGATTTGTCCTGACTGTGGGCAAGGCAGGAAAACTCTAGCTACATAACACAGAATAATTCCATGAGTCCAAATTCCCTGTGGTTCTCCTCAGTAGTCAAATTTTTACACTCAGCCCCAAACTTGGCAAACATGGATATTTTCTCTGTTTCTATAGTTTTGATTATTTAGAATAACATATGATAAAATCATGCAATATGTCATCTTTTCCGACTGAACTTTGATCATTAGCAAGCCTTTTAAGTTTTCCCATGCTATTGTGTGAATTAACAGTTCAGGACTTTTCACTGCTGAGTAGCATTCTGGTATGGTGCTTCCTATGATGTCATTGTTCTTGAGTAGAAGGACACCTCAGCTTTGCCCCAGCCTTTGATAGTAAAGGATAAAGGCCTCTATATACATGCAATTGGTGTGTGTGTGTGTGTGTGTGTGTGTGTTGTGTGTGTGTGTGTGTTAGACATGGGTTTTTCATATTCTTCTGCAATTTTTTTTGTGTGTGAACTCAAAGGTGTAGAGGTCAGAAGACAACCTGAAAGAGTGGGTTCTTGCCTTCCACCATTTGAGTCCTGTTTTTCACACTCAGGTCTTCAGACTTGGCAATGAGTGTGTCTACCCACTGAGCTGTCTTATCATCCCAAATTTTTCTTTTTGTTGTTTAAATAATATTTTTGATGTTGAGGATCACACTTGGGATCTTGTATGTGTTAGGAAGAGCTGTACCACTGAGCTATATGCCCAGTATAGATTTTCATATTTCTGGAGTAATCCCTTATGACAACAATCAATGGGCAGTATGGAAAATACTTGCCAAGTATAAGAAACTACCCAACTCTTTTCTGAACTGCTGTACCATGCCGTGTCTCTGCCAGTGAAGGCTGTGATTGTCCAGTGCTGTGCTTACTCATGGACACTTCACTTTGTCTTCTATTTTAATATTCACAAAATGAGTCATATTTCTTGACTTGGATCATCTTTTTTTCATATGTTAATTTTGCCACTCCACATAACCTCTTTAGTGAAGTGTTTATTCAGCTCTTTGCTTGTGGTTAGATTGAGTTGTTTTCTTACTGTTGAACTTGAAAATCTCATTTAAAAAATATTTGTGTTTTTATTTTGATTTTATATGTATGAGTGTTTGATTGCATGTATGTCTGTGCATGTATGCATGTCTTGTACCAATGGATGTCAGAAGATGGCTTTGGATCTGAAACTGGAGTTACAGGTGGTTGTGAGCTGCTTTGTGGGAGATGGGAATTGAAAGCAGGTTCTCTGCAAGAGCAGCCAGACATCTTAACCACTCATCTCTCCAGCCTGAGAACTCTTTCTTTAAAAAAAGAAAAGGTTTTATTTACATTTGTGATGTGAAAATAACTTCTGCTAGCCTCCGAGTATCTTTTCATTGTCATAGGTTACCGTTTTCATAGTTTGAAAAGTTTAATTTGTGCAGATGGTCCTTTTATTGACCTCACTTTTGGTGTCATATTTACAAATTCTTTCTTTGACCTAAGGTTTAAAAGGTCTATGATGTTTTCTAAATTAAAAATTGCATATTGGATTTAGATTAGAGTTCTGTATGAAGGGTGAACGAGAGGTTATAATTCATTCTTGTGCATATCTTCATTCACTTTTCTTGTTACCATTTCTTGCAGTTTTTCAAGTTGTTTGGACAATTTGTCAAAAATCAGTTTTCTATCTATGAAATCATCTGTTTACAATGCCTGTATTCTCTCCCATTAATCTATGTGGCTATATTTCCTCCAATATTACATTGTAAAAATTACCATGGCTTTATAGTGAAGCTAAGTACAGGATAATATTTCCTCCAACTTAGCCTTTGTTATTCAGAATTATTTTACTTATTTTAGTATGTTTTCCATAATCTCAGAATATGCCAGAAGATGCAGAAAAGGATCACTCAGTTCAGCTTGGGTTGCTGTGTTGGTTTTGTAGATGGGAAATTGGCTAGAGGGAACTGACAGCTTATCTATGTTGGCTTTTCTACTCCGTGGATGAGGTTAGAGTTTTGACTGCCTTTGTCAGTGTCTTTTGTTCTGTCATTCTGGCTCTACACATATTTTTATAAGATTCAGGAAATTACAACGCATTTGTCATCACCGAGAGGTGCTTTAGAAGTCATTAATATAAGGGAGTTTTCTCAATTGCTTTTTCTTCGTCTATTGAAATGATCATGTAGTTTTTCTTCATTAGTCTGTTAATATGACACATTACATTGATTAAGATTTGAGTGTTGAAAGTGCCTCTCAGGTCTAGGATAAACCCAATATGTCCTGAGGTGTTAGGTGCTTGATGAATTGCTCCATTTGCTTTATTAATATTTTAGTTTTCTTTTCATGGATTTGGAATTTGTATGCACACATCATATTTTCTTTTTGTGTAATATTTCGAGCTTGGTATCAAGGTAACCCTAGTCTCCTGGTGATTCTGAAAGATTTCTCCTCTTATTTGTGGGAGCGATTGTGTAGAATCCATGTCATTTCTTTAAGGCAATTAAATTTCCTTGTGGAATCTGTGGTGGAAATTGCCACGGAGACCACCTGGCATCTGAAAACTTTGTTACAGAGTTCCTGAATAGAAGTTTGATGTTATTCGTGACTGTAGACTGTTCCACCTCTCTAAGTTTTTTAAAATAACTTTTGATACTTTATGCTTTTCAGTGAATTTGGGCCATTTTAACTGTGCTTTTAATTTATGAGATTAATATTCTTTGGATAATTTTATTGTTATTTTAATGCTTGTATGGTGTATAGTGCTGTGCCCATTTCATTTTTGTTAGTCTGTTTTTCAGGTGTTATACATTTTTAAGTGTATTTTTAATTGAGACAGAATTATATCACTTTTCCCCTCCGTTTCCTCCCTCTAGCCTCTCCTAGGTACTCTCCCTCCATCCTCTCCCACATCTCCCCCCTCAAGCTGTAGTTTCTTTTCCGTTCATTATTATTGTCACAGATGCATAAATACAACCTGATGATTCCATTTTTGTCTGTTTGTATGTACGTGGTTTCAGAACTGACTACTTTGCATTCAACAACCAATGAGGGTTCATCCCTGGAAGAGGCTAATTCTCCCTCATCTGTCTGTGATTAGTTGCCTGTAGTAATTTCTCTAGGGTTGGGACCCCAGGGAATCTTTCTCCTTCTTTGTTAACATGTCCATTGATATTTCTGCTTGTTTATGCAGTCATTTCTAGGAAAGATTGTTTCATGCAGCCTTTCTGGTATTCTGGCTTCTACAGTCTTTCAGTCCCCCTTCTGTGAGACTCCCTGAACCATAGATCCAGGAGCTGTAATGCAGTTGCATTCCCTAGGGCTGATCACCCATGACCTGTTGCTCTCTGCATGTGTCTGGTTGTGGTCCTCTCTGATGGTCTCCATTTTCTGTAAAGAGGGGTTTCTTTGATGAAGGGTAGTAGCTACATGTATATGTGGGTGTAAAGATAAGATTTAGAATGTAAAAAGAAGTTCTGCTGTTCTAGCAAGGTGCTGCCAGTAGATTCTTTTCTAAGGCCCATGACTTTGAAAGACCCTAACCCTTCAGGCTTACACCCCCAAGCCCCAGGAAATGAGAAACTAAAAATCTAGTTCCAAGGGCAAGCTGACCCAATCATTACTCAATCACCCCTGCCACAATGTAACAATGTAAAGAGATTTCTATTAAGAGATGTGCTCAACTTTGACTGGGATAATTGTAAATGTTCCCGAAAGACCACTGTGACCTTTATGTAAACTTCACTCCCACCCTGATACCCCCCTTGAGGTTTTGAGAAGAATGTGCATGTGGACGTGACTGTACCCACTTTGTGATCACTCTGTGATCAGAGCATGATCTCATGAAATTAGCCTCTAGACGTAAATTGTATGGGAATTGTAATCTTGTGGTTTTTGTGAGTTTTTCCTTTAAAAGCACCTATGTGGCTGCAGTAGGATACGACTCTTGCTCTCAGGACAAGAGTAGCCCGTCTGTACAGTCGCTTCAATAAACCTCGTGCTGTTGCATCAACTGGAGCAGAGTCTGGGTTCTTGGAGCGCCCACTCGAGAAGGTAGTACCCTAGATTTTGGGGTCTTTCAACTTCTCTTGCTCTGGGAAGCTGGCTTGGTATGATTTCCCTCTTGTTGAGTGAGCTGTAAGTCCAATAATATCTACTGTTTTTCACCAACATATGAGCACCTCTATGGCACCTCATGTGGACATCTTTCCATACTGTCATTGTTGTGGTTCATAGGTATTGCCACTAAGTAGGATTGTTTAATTGCTTCCCTCCCTTGGTAACTTGCACAGTGTTTTATGGTACTATGGAAGCTAGACTGCAAGAAGGAGATGTGGCGATATTTTATTTGTGCTAAAATGTGGTGATATTTTATTTGTATGTTAATAAATAAAGTTTACCTGGAGATCAGAGGACATAGATAGCCAGCCATAAACAAAAGTCAGGTGGTGGTAGCACACATCCTTAATCCAATCACATGGCAAGCAGAGTTTCTGTGTGTTCAAGGACACAGCCAAGCGTGGTAACACATGCCTTTAATCCCAGTACCAACCATAGAGACCTGGAGGTCTGTACAGACAGGCAGTGACGAGGAAGTGAGGTGGCTGGGCTAAGAGCCAATGAGAAGGCAGAACAGCAAGGCAATAAAGGTGCAGATTAGACAGGAAGAAGCTGGTTCTCTTGGGAAGCTATGGCGGCATGGTGAGCTAAGGTTAGCTGGTGACTATTCCTATTTCTCTGATCCCTACGGCTGTTCACCCCTGTATTTGGCTCTGTGTTTCTTATTTAATAAGACTGTTTAGAAATTTGTTTACAAGGAGGCTTTTGGGTAAGATCCAGATTGAATAATTCAAGTCCCGTGTCCTAATATGTGGTGTCTTCACCCTCAATGCCTGAGAAACAGCCAAGGACTACATTAATACTCTATATTGTTTTGGGAATCACTTGGACTACCCCAATTACCATTTGAATGGAGGTTTCTCGTGTCTGGAATTGGGACTTTTGTTAGTCTATGGTTCTTGAGGGAGTATTGTCAGCTCAAGTGGCCTAAGTTCCTTTAAGACACACATACACACCACACACATGTATTGTGTATAATTTTAGATAAATATAAAATAATATGACTCCTTGAGGCTTTATCAAATATACTTTCCAAAGGGGTAATTTTTGTTTGATTTTTTCCCTCTATTCTTCTGTCTTAATTTCTTTCAATTGTGCTCTTGGGTGAACTTAACAAATTAAGAGGAAAGAACATGTCAATTCCATTTACCCAGGAACACACCATCTCTCCCGCTTTCCCCTCATTCCTTAATTTCCAGGTTTCCTTCTGGTGTATTTTTCCTTTAATCTGAAGAATTTCCTCTTGCATTTGTTTTAAAACATGCTTGCTGGTTCTTCACATGAAATGTCCAAAAATTTCCATGATCTGAGAATTTCTGTTATTATTTATTTATTTTGAAGTGTATCATATATATCAAGACTGGCCAAAAAACATTCTAAGTAGCCAAAGATAATCTTGAACTTTAAAAAAGTGATTTATTCATTCATTTATTTAATTTATGTGTTTGTGTGCTCAGCCTGCAGGGGGTTTATGATACTACATGCATTGCCAGAGCTATCAAATGCTGGATGGGGAGCATTAGGACCCCTGGACTGAAGTTACAGGTATTTAAGAGCTATTGTGTGAGTACTGGGAACTGAATTTGAGTCCTCTCAAATAGTGTGCTCTTGTAGCCACTGAATCATCTCTGCAGTTCCCAGTCTCGGAACTTTTGACCTTCTTGTCTTTGCTTCCTGAGTGCTGGGATTATAGGTGTGCACCACCACATTTAGTTTATGCAATGCAAGGGACTTCACAAGGGCTTTGTGCATGCTAAGCAAGCACTCTTCTATTATTAATGTTTTTCTTTTATTTTACATACTGATCTCAGTTTCCCCTCTGTCCTCTCCTCCCATACCTTCCTCCCACCTCCCATCTACACCTCCCCATCCACTCCTTTTTCATCTTCATTCACAAAGAGGCAGGCCCCCCATGGGAGTTAACAAAATATGGCACATCAAGTTGAGGCAGGACCAAGCTCCTTCTCCTGTATCAAGCTGGGTGAGGCAACCCAGCATGGGGAAAAGGTTCCTAAAAGCCAGGTCAAGTTCTAGGAGCCCCACAAAGAGAGCAAGCTACCTGTCACACACACACACACACACACACACACACACACACACACACACACACAAAGGGCAGAGGTTGATCTCATGCAGCCTCCCTAGCTGTTAGTCTAGAGTCCCTGCGCTTCCATGAGTTCAGGTGAGCTGTCTCTGTGGGTTCTCCTGCCATGACCTTGCACAATCCCTCCACTTTCTCTCCAGTTGGAATCCTGGAGCTCAGCCCAATGCTTGCCTATGGATCTCTGCATCTGCTTCCATCAGTTGCTGGAGGAAGGCTCTCTGATGACAATTAGGGTAGTCACCAACCTGATTACAGGAGAAGGCCAGTTTGGACACCCTTTCCACTATTGCTAGCAGTCTTAGCTGAAATCATCCTTGTGGACAAAAATAGCCTTCAAAATACGGAGACATCCCTTCTCCGTATTTTGAAGGCTATTTTCATTGGATATAAAATCCTTGATGGAAACTTCTTTTTCAACCCCAGGATGAAATGGTCTACTGTCTTATAGCTCTAAAAGTTTCTGATGAGAAATTTATCTTTATTTGGATCATTTTTTAATTGGTGTCAAACAAGCTATTCTTTTTCCTCTGGATGCATTCAGGACATTTTTTTTTTTTTCATGGAGAAGATATCTAGAAGCGGGATGTATTGCTCAGAGGCAAAGCATTTGTTTAGTATATATAAGGTACTAGATTTGAATCATGGTACTTGTAAAGCAAAGTAAGCTACCTCAGGTGCAGCATTTTAGCAAGTGCCAATCTCAGACTGATGCATGTAGAGTGCTGCTCACAAAATGGCCAGTGCTTCTGACAGCCGCACGTTAGCTAGGCTTCTGAACCTTCCACTAGACCTATTCATGCATCTGCAAAGTCCAGGTTTATTAAAGAGCCCTGCAGCACCAGTTTAGCCTCTCCTCTCGTAATATCTGATCCCTGTGGTGTTTGAAAGAGAATGGCCTGTAAGCTCATGTGTTTGAATACTTGGTGGAACTACTTTGGAAGGATTAGGAGGTGTGAACTTGTTGGAGTATATGTGTCACTAAGAGTGGGTTTTGAGTTTTCAAAAGACTGGTTCCATTTCCAATGTGTTCTCTCTCCCTCTCCCCCTCCCTCCTTCTCTCTCTCTCTCTCTCTCTCTCTCTCTCTCTCTCTCTCTCTCTCTCTCTCTTTCTCCCCGCCACATTTCTTCTGCTTGAGGATCAAGATGTGATTTCTCAGTTTTTCCTACTGCCATACCTCTATCATCATAGACTTGAACCCTCTGAAACTGTAAGCCCAATCAAATGCTTTCTTTTATAAATTGACTTGGTCATGTTGTTTTATCGTGGCCATAGAAAAGTAACTAGGACAGTTTTCCACAATATCTAATTAGATTTTGTTCACCACCATCCTCCATGATGTCTGATCTCTAGAAACATAAATGGTTTATTGGACCAGCTTACAGAGAACACTCTTTGTTGTAGATATTTGCTGAGAAATTTTCCCCTTGCCAACTCCACCCTGCTCCTTAGTTATAGAATCAGCTTGCTTGTACTATATTTGGATTTGAGACTTCCATTGTGAAATCTCATTGCTGTGGTCCCACCATGTATATGATTATGTTCTTTACGTTTTAAACAATACCACAGAAAGAGTAATTTTATCACCTCTTTATTCCTATTTAACCCCATTAAACTTGTCTTCTTGTAGTCCTTCATTACACTACCCTAACCCAAGTTTGTTTGAACCCCTCAGCTTTCAAAAGTTTCCTGTCTTTGTGTCTCCTCATGGAACAATGGATTCCCTCTATGCTTCCTCAGTCCCCCACAACTGGGGCTGCCCTTAATTGAGGCAGCAAGACAGAGAAAATTGAAGAGATATCTTCCTCTGCAGTCCTTGGACCACAAACATTCTTTTACCCAGTTGATCTTGGTAGGGCAGTTTTCTCTCATGGGTTCAGTTGCCCATGCAACATTACTATGACAACTGCAGAGCCGCTCTGTGACTTGGGGGCAAGACTGGGAGAGGAACAAAGAAAGAAGGAAAGACAGAGTGAGAACACAAACACAATGCTGGGGATCTCTCGCATGCCCTCCTCCTGCAGGAACGCTTTCTCAGTCCTCATGGCAGAAAGAAGAATGTTCCTTCAGAGTCAAGGTGCATGCCTTACTAACCTGGTTGTCAAGGAGAGGAGCACAAAAGGCAGGAACAAAGCATGCTAGAGTCTGTCCCAGTTCTTATGTTCTCTAGCACGCTGTTTTTCAGAATCAAGACTTTCATTTTGTATTCTTCCAGTTTTTCATTGCAGGCAGTAAGAGAGAGGCCTCGTGGTGAGCTTATTCCTTCTTGACTGGTGCTGTCACTTGTATGATTTAAAAGTAAAAAATTCTTGAAGATGGGTAAAGTCCCGGCAGACTGTGGAGGTTGTGGCTCTCGTTTTTGAATCATTTATCAGGGTCCACGAGCTGATACTTTGAACAGTAATTCTGGAAGAAAATTATTTGAAGTTGGGTTTGTTCTGGAAAATCTAGCAGGTGCATTTAGCAGCACTTTCTGATCTCTAAACTTAATCTGGTGTTTTCTCTGTATTTCCGTCTCACAGATGACTTCTTTCTCATTCTTCGAACAGTGAATAGAAATTGTCTATTCTGTTGTCTTCCTTTAACAGTGAATCAAATCATTCAGTTCTTGAGGAAGGGAGCTCTTCTCAATCTCATGGACGTCCTTAGCATCTAGGGACAATGCCTGCAGTTGATAGGCACTGTGTATATATTGATCTGATAATTGAATGAGGAGTTTGTACATACCTTTTCCAAATATAAGTGTCTTCACATAAAGGGTAATGGCACCCAGATGTTATAAAATCTGAACCTTATACTTTCTCATACATATTTTTGTTTGTTTTAGATTCTCAGGGACATGTGTTCTCAAGGTCACCTTTTCATACTGGATTCTCGACACAGCTACATTTGTGTCTTATGTCTCTTTGTTCTGCTGCATATAAAACAAGCATGAGCTTAGACTTCTTCCTTTGCTTCCCAAATCCTTTATAGAAAGTGACCTCTTCATGTGTCACACACATATGAATGTGAGGTAGGTGCATCTACCTGTAAGTGCGTAGATTCTGAGAAGGTCTACAATGATGGAGAGGTACTTCCTTGCAGCACCTCCCAAGGTCTCATTGAGTATTAGATGCTTTTTAGAGTTTAACTACCCCATTGCTCTCAAATCTGCCCTTTGTGCTAGGTGATATGAGACAAAATAATTAATCGAATTCTATTTGGTTAATATACAAAGTTAGATTTGTTACTATACAAAGGGGCTTGTTAATAGGCCTTTGGATAATGAAAAGTAACCTGATAGATGTGGCCAAGGCTTTAAGATTTCAGTTCCTACTCTCTAAGTATTATTTGTGTTCCTATGTGTGTGAGCACCTGAACGTGTACGTGTTGTGTGTTCATATGTTATTTTTTTTTTTTTTTTTTTTTTTTTTGTAACAAAGTCTCTTACTGGCTTAGATCTTGTCAAGTAGGCTAGGTTGACTGGCCAGTGATTCCCAGGGGTCTGCTTGTCTCTGTCTCCCCCAATACTGGGATTACAGGCATATATCACGCATCTGGCTTTTTGAAAGGGGATTCCAGGGATCAAACTTGGGTCATCATGCTTGTACAACAAGCATTTTACCAGACAACCCATCTTTCCAACTCCTTCAATACTTTAGTACTGTTTTTACTGCTATGATTTGAGCCACACTCTCTATTATTTCCTAATTCTGCCATAAAACAGAGAAATAGTGAAAGTAAAATTAGGGTTGGAAGTGAAAGTTTATGCATCATGACACATGGATTTATTTATTTAATGAAGAACAGGAGCAAGGTGCCCATCCTGAGGAAAAAAAAAAGGGTCACCACTTGCTTACAAGAGGTCATGGAATTTGCAGTTAGAAGACCTGAGGTTACATTCTTGCTTAGCAGAGAATTCCTACTTGCATTATTTTGAGATAAGTCTTTATTTCAGATTGGGGAGGGTTCTTGCACATTTTCTTCACGTGAAAAATTCTTGTACAGCTTTGTACGTCTATTTCAAATTTCCATTATTTGGTTCATTTATCTATTGTCTCTTTGGGTCTCAATTACATCCATAAAGTGAGAATAATCATATCTGGGGGATGAGAAGTTGCTATAGGGATGGGAGAAAATAACACAAGCAAAGATGTTTTGTAGAGTGTCATTTCAGTGTATCAGCCCCTAGTTTCTTTTTTTTCTTTTTTTTTGTACCTGAATTTTAGCAGTGATGACCCCATGAAAAGATATTTATTGTCTTCTTTTTATTTTTACCTTTACTTTTTATTCTTTCTCCTTGTAGGTACACATCATTTGCATAATTTCATACATACATAATGCATTGTGATCATATTCACCCTTATTACCATCTTCTGTCCCCTTCATCTCCTGCTGACCCCTTCTTCCTAATTAGCACTTCCCCACTTTCACGACTTTTTTTAATGTTGCTGACTTTAATTGGGATTGCTTGTATGAGCAACGGTAAGGGGTTATTTACTGGAACACGGACAACTTACCTATCATTACACACTGAAGAAAATGACAACTTTACTTATTCTGTCCCCATAATTACTAACTGTCAATAGCTCCTGCTGGAGGGATTTGCCTCACCACATGCCCTCATCTATGATGGGATGTTGAAAGGTCCAATTTTGTGCAAGTATTGCACAGCTATCCAAAGCTTCTGTGTGCACGAATCCAAGGCTGTATCATATCCAGGAGGCAGCATTTTATGGAACCTCTTCCCATCCTCTGGTCCTCACATTTCTTTTGATCCTCTTTTCTACAATGTTTCCAGCTTATTATTTTCATACTCTAGTGCCAATAGAGTTGTCCTCGAGTTCTTTTGAGGCCCTTTAAAATTCTTTTATCAACGAGCCCAAGAACTTGGAAAAGTCCTTCAGTGATACAAATATGTCTAGTAGACCCATCATATCTGCATCCTCTGGTTTATTATGAACTAGTCTTCTATAATTATGAGTCCTGTTTTCTTTTTTAGCTGAAGTTAACTTTAGTCAGGTAATCTAGGTATTAAAATTTAGTTTGAGATAATTGTGAAATAGTCTTATGTGAGCAAGTGCACCCTGGAAACTCTAGAACTTTTTATTAGCTAGAACATATCTCCAGTGAAAATAGTATGGGTAGTTTTGAGATGTCTTTGGTTGACACATGAGTTTAATTAAAGTAAGTGTGCATGTGGGAAACTTCTGGAAAATTACTCGTACTGATGAGAGTCTAAGAAAAATCCTGTGTGGTCACATCAATAAATAAATCTTCTGGCTGTTTAATGTTCACCTTCCAGATCTATTCTCTGTGATAAATGTCCACACCAAAACTCTTGTGACTGGAAGTCTAGTTTACATCATTTTTTATTTGTTGAAGCAATTTATGTATAACTATTTAAAGTCAGTTTACAAGAAGATGAAAGTAAGTTTAAATGATGGTGCGTGAATCCCTTATTATGCCATTTTCCTAATCCAATAGTTGACTTGTTTCCAGGTGCCCTGCAGATTCCAAGTGCATAGTGTTTGTGGTTGTTAGCTTAGTGATCGTAAGATTTAGAATCCATGCTTTACTTAACATTTGTTAACACTTTCTATTCTGTAGTGCTTACCTTCCTCTCCCTTAGATGTTGTTTAATAACATTTTCTCATTTAATCATTCCATTAATTTTTTTTTCTTTTTCGGTTTGTGCCAGTTAGCTTCTGCCAAGTTGATACCCAGGAAGGTGGAACTTTCAATTGAGGAACTGCCCCATCAGATTTTTTTATTAATTAAATTTATTCATTTATTTTACGTCCCCACTGGTTTTGCCTCCCTCCTCTCCTTTCACTTCCTCTCCCCATCTCCCCCCACCAACCCTGCAATCTATTCCTGTAGTGGGTAGCCATTCCAGCTTGGATCTGGAAGTTCCAACCCCCATTGAGACTCTGGCAACTGTCACGCCTACGAGGCGGGGCGAGGGGAGGCGCCGGGGCACCCGAGAGCTGGATGGGCCAGCGCTCGCTCTGGGCGCTCTCGGTGCCGGGACGCTGACCAGTGCAGATTGACTGTGTAGAGCTCCGGAGAACACCGCTGGACTGCATTACACCTTCCCCAGACCCTGCGACCTACCCATTACTTAATTTGTGAGTTACGCCATTAAATAAATATCCTTTTAACTACGTGGAGTGGCCAAAATAATTTCTCCAATATCTGGCGCCCAACGTGGGGCACGAACCCACGACCCTGAGATTAAGAGTCTCATGCTCTACCGACTGGGGAGATGTAGTGGGTAGCCATTCCAGCTTGGATCTGGAAGTTCCAACCCCCATTGAGACTCTGGCAACTGTCACGCCTACGAGGCAGGGCGAGGGGAGGCGCCGGGGCACCGAGAGCGCCCAGAGCGAGCGCTGGCCCATCCAGCTCTCGGGTGCCCCGGCGCCTCCCCTCGCCCCGCCTCGTAGGCGTGACAGTTGCCAGAGTCTCAATGGGGGTTGGAACTTCCAGATCCAAGCTGGAATGGCTACCCACTACAATTCCTCCCCTGTTTCTCTTCAGGAAAGGACAGGCCTCCCATGAGTATCAACAAAGCATAGCATATTAAGTTGAGGTAGAACTAAACTCCTCCCCTTGTATTAAGACTGGGCAAGGCAACCCAGTATGAGGAATAGGTTCCCCCAAACCAGCCAAAGTGTTAGGGATAGCCTCTGCTTACACTGTTAAGAGTCTTGCAACTAGATAACTGTCACACATATGTAGAGGGCCTAGGTTGGTCCCATGCAGGCTCCCTGGCTGTTGATCTACACTTTGTGAGATTTTTCTATATGCAAGCATGTGGGGCACTTTCTTGATTTATGGTTGATATGTAAGGTCTAGGAAGAGATGCTCCTCTGACAGTGATCTTGGGTTCTATTAGAAAGCAGGCTGAGTAAGCCATGAGAGTGAGTGACTAAGCAGAACCCCTTCATGGCCTCTGATTTAGAGCCTGCCTCTAGGTTCCTGCCTTGACTTCCATCAGTGATGGACTGTGACATCGAAGTGTAAGATACATGTCGTTTGTATGTACCTCACATTGCTTTTGGCCAGTGTTTTATCACAGAAACAGAAAACAAACTCACCTTTTGGGAGGGCATGGTCTCATTAGGTAACCCAGCCTGTCCTTGAATTGTGATAATTTTACCTCAGCCTACCAAGTATTGTGATGAGATGACAGACATCATCGGCTGCCATGCCAAGCTCTTAGTACAGTAAATTAATGTGCCATCATATGTGTGGATGTTTAGATTATTTATAAATCTTTCTTATGGTAGATATTACTGCACTGTCTCCATGGCTAAATGTTTGGTATTGTAGGTATTAATGCACTTGTTAAATCTTTACCACTATAAATGTTAGTGTATTGTCTCCATTGTTATATCTTTTCTACTGTGTTAGTGCACTGTCTCCATTCTTAAATCTTTACCACTCTAGGTGTTAGTGCACTGTTCCCATTGTTAAATCTTTACCATTGTAAATATTAGTGTACTGTCTCCATGGTTAAATTTTTACTACTGTGTTAGCGTACTGTCTCCATTGTTAAATCTTTACCAATGTAGGTATTAGTGTACTGCCTTCATTCTTAAATCTTTTCTATTGTACATATGAGTGCATTCCCCTCATGCCTGCAGTTCTTGGCTGTTATTAGTGTCACAGGCAATTAGAAATAGGCAGAGTCAACACAATTTCTCCATTTTTCATGTGACTATTTAATACTTAATCGTTATATACAGTATTAGCTCAAAGTTCACTTTACATTTTTATTATTTTATTATACTTGTCTATTAGAATATTGTTTGTATACTGTCCTACTGCTCATAACATTTTCTTATGTATTAATAATTTCCTGCAAATATTTTCCCAAATCATTTTTCCTTTAAAGCCTGAATTTATTTTTAATGCAAAACAATTTCAGTTTTAGGTGATCAATAATGTTTTAAAGTCTCTGTGATATTTTTAGCTTGTTTCAAATAGAGGAAATGATCTCTTACTAAAAATTGGACAAATAATATTCTAATATTTCTATTTCTCTGTAAAAACTTTCAGTGATTAGACATATCAATTTCTGAGTTTAGAAACGAGGCTCTCTTTTATATCCCAAATTGTCAACTTTAATGAAAAATTTCCTCTTCGAAATCGCTGTGTGAACACAAAAAGAGGGAAAGTTGTAAATATGCACGAAACACTTCCAAAGCAGAGGGTTATTACAAGTCAGTCATGTGTAGCTGCTTCTCATTTCATCACGTGACCATTTTGAGACATAATAAACAATTAAAAAATAATAGCTCAAAAAAATGTTGCCTTTCACTCTTATTTTCTGTAGTAGTTTGTATAATTCAGAAATTGCGTTTCCTTGAATTTTGGTAAAATTCTCTTGAAGTATTACTTCAGCCTGGAGTTCATTTTACTTTAAATTTTTTCTTTAATTTTTAAGATAATAATATAATTACATAACTTCTCCCTCCCCTTTCATTCTTCTAAATCCCCTTATATATCTTTCCTAGCTCTCTTTCAAATTCATGGCCACTTTTTTCATTAGTTGTTGTTGCATGCACTTATGTATATACATATATATTCCTAAATATAAGCTTCTTAGTCTATAGACTGACACACACACACACACACACACACACACATATATATATATATATAATGTGTTATATAATTATTATATAATTATATATATAATATAATTCCTGTTATATAATATAAGTAAATACAATGTTGCTTGTATGTAGGTTTTCAGGGCTGACTATTTGGTATTGGATAACCGATTGGTGTTTCCCTGGGGAAAACTATTTCTCTCATTCTTAGCATAGTTGCCTATAGTGTAAGATTGTAGCCTCATGGATTTTTTTTTAATGTGAGGAAGTCATAATTTTGTGCAAATGTGTTTGGTATATTTGCATTCCTGTGACCATGTATAAAGGACAGAACACTTATTTTGGCTCACAGTTTCTGAAGGTTCAGTCTGTCATCACAGAGAGAAAATACTGGAACAGAGTGGTTCACATCATGGTGGCTAGGGAGAAGAGAAGGGGTCATTTCAAGACAGATCTCCAAAAGATACACTACCTTAGCTACCCTAGCCACCTATTTTGTCCAAATGGCCCATTCTCCTGTCTTTTACCATTTCTTAATGAAGTCATTGTATTATGAGCTAATCAAGGGATTGATCCATTCTTTGAGTCAGAGCCTTTACAATCTAAGTCTCTGAAAATACCATCGACAGAGAGAAAGATAGATGGATATATATATATATATATATATATATATATATATATATATATATATGGAGAGAGAGAGAGAGAGAGAGAGAGAGAGAGAGAGGGAGGGAGGGAGGGAGGAGGGGTTTTGCTTTACTAATCACCTAAGTAGGAGTTTAATTAGTGTGATACAACTTTAAAACACTTATATCTTCTGGATGAATAGACATTTCATCAACTTTAATGACTATGACTTATAAAGGTTTTCCTTTCAAGTTTTATTTTGTCTGATACTGATTCTTTGTATGGATTCTAATTTTAAGTGTTTGATTTTTTTCTTTCTATATGACCTTTAAAAAACTTCTAAACTCTGTAATCTGATGATCACTGTCTTTTAATTGATGAGTTTAATCCACTTAATATATTGGAATTATTGTTATTAGTGTTTGTTTGTATCATCCTCTTGGGTACTAATGATTTCACCTCTCTTCTATTAATTTTTTTATCCTGGGTAGACCACGGGCTTTGAAGATTACCCTCAGTTTTAACATTCTGTAGATGACACCAAGTGTAAGTGTGGTTATGTTATGCCTTTCCTGGCAATGTCCACGTGTGTAAAAGGTTAGACACGATTGAGCTGATTTTTAGAGGTTAGACTCCATTTGACTGAGCAAATGAGTAAGGATTAACATTAGGAAGCAAGATTAGAGAAATAGAATGTGGAAGATGTTTGTGCGTTTGGAAGCAACAACTGAACAGGAGGGCAGGAAAGATGTTAGGATGCGGCTACTAGAAGAAAAAGACTTATCATCTAGAAGGCAGTGGAAGGTGGAAGAAGGATGATAAAGTGTAGGCTAGTAGGCGATTATAACAGAAATGTAACAAATAGAACATACATTGTAGATGCCTGTACCAAAGGCTGTAGTCATAACTTGAAATGCAGCAGTAGACTCTCCATAGTGTGAACAGTGGTCAGTACAAGACTCTTACATTTGGTATTATTTTGATATAGGAAAAATAGGTTGGAAGAGACTCACTCAGAGAAGCCATGAATATAGCCCACCAAAATCCTGGTTTCACATGATGGAGACACGTATCAGTGGAAATGACACCCAAGCAGCTGCCACATGCTAGGCACTCCAAATACTACCCTTCCGTGGACTTCTGTAGAAGGGATGACCTTCTCTGAAATATTTATTAGAAGCCCCAGAAAATAAATTCAGCTGCTCAGCACCATTTATAGTGTTCATGAGTGTGAGGGCAAAGGCCATTTTAGACAATATTCTAGAAAATATCCAGTTTAGAAAGTAATGGGGAAAAATCCCTCATGTGAGATCAGAGCTTACATGCCCTTATTTACATGCCAGCAGAGAAAATGACCTTTCATGGTGATAAGAGATAGGCAGGCACTTGTTCATGACCCTTCTATTAAAATCAAATTTATGAGCAGAAGGAAATAATGACAGAAAATTTATAAGAATTATGAGACAAGAATTGAGCGGAGTGTTCTACAGCTTTAATGCCTTCTATGTCCAATAAATCTATACTGCCCAATTGCTACCCTTATCCCAGGGAACTGAGTAATGTTGCTATGATACCTCCTCTGCATTAGCAAGCTGAATGGAGGAATGTAATATCATTCTGCGGAGGATTAGTTGTCGGCAGGGGTCAAAATAGCAAACACACAGTTGCATTCCATACAAAAGTTTCCACACTCTAGTCTAATGCCTTCCAAAAGGAAAATATACTGCAAAGGTCAAAATTCGTGTCACCTCAAGGTACCTCAGGCTGTATCCAGAGTTTTGCCAGTGCCACATAGGAGGTCACAGTACCTCAAGAAAAGTTGAGAGCTTCTGAGATGCTCAGCTGTCAGACTCTTCTCTGTAAAGCCCTTGTGATTTAAAAAGCCTGTGATGAGTACAGAGAACGCAGAGGTAGACAGAATGATCAATAAATAAGCTAGATGACCAAGACAGAAGACATCTTCAGGTGTTTGAAACTTAGTATGCAAGTGCGTTTTCCTCTTGAATCATAAATCAAAACAGGCATTTGATTTTAATATAATGAAATGCACAAACATTAAGAAGCTGTAATTGATTATATTCCTGATGTTTGGTATGGAATACAGTTTGTAGGATACATGCAGGTGGTATAAAATGCTTTAATTAAGGGCACGACTGTGGCATTAGTAGCTTGTGATTTAATTTTTGCAGCATGTGAGGGTTATTTTTTTAATTTTTAATTTTGACTTGGGCATATTCCTTATTCTTTCCCATCTGTGAAATGGAAGAACCACCTAAATTTATCTCATGGTTGCTACCCAGTTCAATGGAATGAAGAAGATAAATTGTGTTGCTCAATGATTAATACTCAGGAAATGCCAGGAAGCAGCATAATGTAGTGTTCAGGACTTTAGGCTTCTGATTTTGGTGTTCTGAGTTCATGTCTTAGTTCTCCCACAAACTAGCTGTGAGACAGAGACCCTATTTATAGAGTACATTAAAGATTTTACTATTTGGCAGGGTGGGATGAAATCAGAATAATTTTGGCCTTTTGTTTATTTGCTTGTTTTTTTTTAACGTTAGAATGAAAATTCAGTATTTCTTTTATTCAAATTCAAATAAAAGATATTTGCTTCTGGGGAGCTGCAAATTTTAGGAAGCTTCCCAGTTCTCTTCCTTTGCTGGCACACCACACACACCCCTCCCAAGAGGCTGGTAATGAGCACCAGGTTCCTCAAAACCACTCATTTTTTTTTTTAAAATCCATATTTCCAATAGAGAAAGACTCACACAAAATGATAAAAAAAACACTGAACTTTGAATAATAGACAGCCAAATCAGATGATGAAGTAAAGAAATATAAATGGCAAACATGGAAAAGTGTGACAGCTCTTAAAAAAATTAAATGAATTCAAAGTCAAGCAATGAGATCTAAATTTCCTGGCATCACATTGAAAGAGAAGATAAAATTCATAATGTCAAGTTAAATAGGCACTTTTATGAATTGCCGATAGAAAAATCACTAGCCAAAATTTACTTTTGAAAAGAAGTTTGTTTAAATTAGTAGAATGCCTTAAAATATTAATGACTTTTAAACTAGTAGTTCTCTTTCCAATACTCTAAGAAAAAAAGTCAGTAGTTCAGAACATATATTTAATGCAGATGTTAAGAATTTTCTATCCAGTGCTATTTAATGATAGATGTGCTAAAGTTTTTTAGAGACCTTGGAATATCCTAAATGGGATGTTTCCATCCCTTCCTTCCAAGCTCAGGGAACTCTGTGGAAGAGGAGGTGGAAAGATTGCTAAGAGGCAGAGGGGATGGAGAACAGCAGGAAACAGGGCCCTCTAAGCACAGCAGGACCAATGCATGCATGTATGAACTTGCAGAGACTGTGGCAGCATGCACAGGGCTTTCAAAAGTCTGAGCCAGATGGGGTTTTATGGCATTTCTGTGTGGAGGAACATGTGTGTCTTTGTGTATTTCTTGTATTTTTGCTTTGGATCTTTTTCTTCCATTTGCTGTTTGTTTTGTCCTGTTTTGCTTTGTTTCCTCTTATTTTATTAGTTTTTCTATTAGTATTATATATGTATTTTACTTGCCTGTTTGTGTTCTTATGATGGAGAGAAAGGAAAGGTGTTGATTTGGGTGGGTGGGGAAGTGGGGAGAATCTGGGAAGGGCTTGGGGAGGGGAAACTGTAATCAGAATTTATTGTGTGGAAAAAAATCTATTTTCAATAAAAAATTCTACTCAGTAAAAATGAATGATAGTTTTCTTCTAATTTGTTTGCCCTTTCCTCTAGTTGTTTACAGCGTTCTTCCAATTTTCTTGTCTTTTCCTCTACACAAGCCTCTAACTTCTTCATGATGTTACTCATAAGGCTACTTTCTTCTGCTTCTTCCAATTTTTGATGTTCAGGTCTAGATGTTGGAGGCAGGCTAGGTTCTGGTGATGCTGTATTGCTCTTCATTTTGTTGTATGTACTTCTGCCTTGACGTCTGCCCATCTCCTTGTGGTTCCTTCTTGTTCTTATCAGTGTACTTGGTTCAGAAAGAGCTGACAGATTCAGGAACTCTCTCTCTCTTGTCCAGATGGGAGTTCTCTTGTCCAAATGGGAACTCTGGGGCAGGATGGAAGCTCTTATCTGGACCGGAAGTCTCTGGTCCAGAAGGGAGGTCAGGAGCAGGATCGGAGCTGGGGGCCGGTCTCTAAGTCTCAGGAGGTGGCTGGGGTCTCTGGCAGATGGGAGTGGGGGCAGGGTGCGGAGATTGCAGGGGCTGCCAGGGTGGGCTTGGAAATGGGGATCCCTCCCGGTGGGGCTAGAAGGAGACCTGCCCGGTGGCCAGAACCTGGGGCCAAGTTGGGCAGGTCTTCCCAGAGTGGCAGGTGCCCAGGGATGAGGTCCGGGTTGGGCCCAGATACTCACCTTTGGTCCAGAAGGGAAGTCGGGGGCAGGATGGGAGCTGGGGGCTGGTCTCTAAGTCTCAGGAAGTGGCTGGGGTCTCGGGCAGATGGGTGTGGGGGCAGGGCATGGAGATTGCAGGGGCTGCTGGGGGGCTTGGAAAAGGGGATCCCTCCTGGTGGGGCTAGAAGGGTACCTGCCCGATGGCCAGAACCTGGGGCCAAGTTGGGCAGGTCTTCCCAGAGTGGCTAGTGCCCAGGGATGGGGTCCGGGTTGGGCCCGGATACTCCTGGTGGAGCGCTGGGAGTCTAATTAGTGAGAAAGAGGAGGGTCTATATGAGCAAGAATTGTTGAAACCAAGGTTGGATAAAGCACAGGGACAAATAACCAAATGAATGGAAACACATGAACTATGAACCAAAGGCTGAGGGGCCCCCAACTGGATCAGGCCCTCTGAATAGGTGAGACAGTCGATGGGAGGCATCTAGGCAGTGGTACCAGGTCCTGGGCTTGTTGCATGAGTTAGCTGTTTGAAACCTGGGACTTATGCAGGGACGCTTGGCTCAGTCTGGGAGGAGGGGACTGGACCTGCCTGGACTGAGTCTATCAGGTCGATCCCAGTCCTCGGGGGAGACCTTGATCTAGAGGAGGTGGGAATGGGGGTTGGGCTGGGGGGAAGGGGAGGGGGACAGGAAGCGGGAGAACAAGGGAATCTGTGGCTATTATGTAGAACTGAATAGTATTGTAAAATAAAAAAAAATGAAAAAAAATGAATGATAGATGGGATGAAGTATTTAGAGTATGTAGTCTTTCTTTTGTTAATAAAATTTATTTACATATATAAATGGAGAGTATTGGGGTCTATGTGATTAATTAAATATAGTCAAATCACTTGATATTTAATCTTGGTAATGAGTATATTCTTGTTTACTTTTATGTGTATTTGAAAGTTTTCAAGGTAGAATATTAGAATAAAATAAAAAGTGTAGTAAGAAAAGAGCAAATAATAATTAGTAACATTGCAAAATGAAAAATAATCTGTCATTTAAGGTAGTTATAATGCATGCCAATGATAAATGATTAGAAAGTCATTGAAATCATTTTTGAATGAGGTTTTAGCAAGGTGTTTTATTTATATTTTTATATTTCTATTAGGTATGTCTTAACAAAATATTTTAAATGAGTATAATTATTAAAGAAGTCGAAGATTCAGAGTATCTTAGTTTTAAGAAAAATATACATACATTACTATTTCAGACTAGAAAGAAAGTTACTGAGATTTCAATATCTGAATTAGAGTTGGGTGCAATGATTTATGTAGGAAACTGTTTACTGCATTTCTAATTGTAATTGTGAGAATTTATTGTGGTGGTAATCTAATTGTACTGAATTATTATTTTGATTGTATGTTAATAAATAAAGTTGTCTGGGGGTCAGAGCTATTAGAGCCATAGCAAGAGTGTGGCGGTGGTGGCACACGCCTTTAATCCCATAGATATCTGTGTGTTCAGGGTCAGAGCTATTAGAGCCATAGCAAGAGTGTGGCGGTGGTGGCACACACCTTTAATCCCATAAGATCTCTGTGTGTTCAGGGATACAGCCAGCATTGGAGACATATGCCTTTAAGACCTAGGGGGCTGTACATTCAGACAGTGACGAGGCAGTCATGTGTTTGGGTTTACAACCAATGAGAAGGCAGAACAACATACTATAAAAAAACGAACCGACAGGAAGTAGGTCTCTTTTCGCGAAGCTGGGACAGCAGGAGGAAGGGTGAGATTTTAGCTCTGAGCTCTGACCTCTCGGCTTTCTCTTTTACATTGTTTCTGTGTTTCTTATTTAATAAGACGGTTGGATACATCAATAATTTATATCTTTCCAATCACCAGGAGAGGATATAGCAGCATTGCTTGGTAAGTGATATTTCTGAATCTGAGACCTGTGCAGTTATTATGAATGTTTAGAGCATTTAAAAATGTAATACTTGGACAATCTGTGTCAAAATGTTGAATATAAACGCTGGTTGTTCTGAGATGGGATGTCCCATTTCTACCCAGCTGTTTGAATGTCAGTGTCTTATCTGTACCCTCGGATTGTCTTTTGCTTCTGTGCTGGCCACTTACGGGCAAGTTAATGATAATTACATTTCGATATGAATTGAGACAGTCAAGTCTACCAAACCTCATGTGTGAATCTGTATCTGATGTTACACTTCGAATCAGAAATCTCTATTAAAGGCTCATGTTTGTATCCTCATCCTCTAGCACGTAGCACTATTTTGGCAAAGTGAAGAAATGTTGGGATGCTAAGCTTGGCTAGCAGAAGTAGGTCACTAAAGGTGAGCATTTGAAGGCTGTATAGAGGCTTCTGGTTCTAGCACTATCTATTTCTTCACCCACCAAGATGTGAGGAGCTTCTACCACATGTTCTTGCTGCCATGGATGGGGCTGTTCCACCATGCCTTCCCTGCTAGGATGAATTAAAGTACCCCGAAACTGTGAGCCAAGTAAGTGTATCCCCCATTAGTTGATTCTGTCAGGAATTTTCATTGCAGTAATATAAGTGTCATGAATACACCTGGGTTCTTAGAACAAATATGTTTTGTCGCTTCTCTGTAAGTCAGGATATCAGTATATAGGGATGATTGTGTATAAAAAGCCTTTGGTATTCCACTGACAGCTCATATTGAGAATAGATAACTGCTTGGTAGATGTTGAATGAAATAGGGAAATCTTTAAGGAAAGTGTGTGTGTGTGTGTGTGTGTGTGTGTGTGTGTGTGTGTGTGTGTATGGGAGATAATATCAATTAAGACTTGCCAATGGGAGCTTGATCATCCTGGATTGTGTCAATCTGATATATAACATGTTGTTATTTCTTCTCCACATATAACTGGAGGATCTTCCTTCTTAGATAGCCACAAAGATGCTTTCTGAAGACAGCTTATGAGCCCACCGTGGTAAATATAGCATGTATCACAGATCTATGTGGGAAGCAACTTCTCAATTTTATGGGACTCCAATTTACTAACTGTGAGGACATTGTTATTGTTTGTGACTTTGTAGAAGAATCTTCTCTATAAATTCCACAAAACAAACCTGCCCATGAGAGCAATATTCTCACTGGGACTTTTCTTTTTCCTTAAATATTTTCTTCTTTCATCACAAGGGAAATCAAGAACAAAAGGTGAAAGAGTTTAGTTAAAAATATTAATGGTATGTATTAACTATCCAACCACCAAGCAAAAACAAAAGGAGATGTGAGGAGGGGGCTAGCAAAAAGTGGTCAGAGCAGTCCAGTTCTCTAGGCGTGATGGATCGTCGCAGTGGTTATTCATTGCATTGGGAATAGATTTAAGGGTTGGAAATTACTGGAGTTGCCTATGAAGGAAGAGGTTTTTTCCCTTCCATCCCCCCTCTCTTTCTGTGTGTGTGTGTGTGTGTGTGTGTGTGTGTGTGTGTGTGTGTGTGTGTGCCTCTGTGTATGTGTGTGTGTACGTGTTCTTGTATGGTGGTGAGCACATTTGTCGGAGTTTACCTGCATGTGTATGCCTGTGGAAGCCTAAAATTTATGTTGGGAATCATCTTTGATTGCTCTTTTACCTTATTGATTGAGGTAGGGTCTCTCAATCAAAACCCGAGCTCCTCACTAATGGCTACTCTTGCTAGCCAGCTTGCTCTGGATCACTCTGTCTCAGCCTTCCAAGGCTACAATGACAGGAATGCTACCTCCCTACCTGGGTTTCTGAGGACCCAGACTCTGGTCCTTAAACTTGTGCAGCAAGTACTTTAACTTCTGAGCCCTCTCCCTAGGCCCAGGAAGAATATTTTATGAGCCCCTTTGTACATTTGAAGCTACCAGAATTCTTTTTGAATTCTGTACCAGCCTAGCCTTATTGCCTGGAGACCGAAACACTTCACTTAAACAAGAGGCTGGGGGTGGATCTCACAGCACCTTCTTTCCAGCATTGATCCAAGAAAGTTAGAAACAAATGAATCCCTTGCCACTCAGGGGCTAGAAGAGATTTCCAAAACTACAGAAGAGCAGTTTTGAGAAGACTCTAAAGGATTGTGGTTCTCAACTTTATCTTCACTCTGGAGGCCTTTGCTAAAACTAAAGTTGACAACAGCCTGGTGAAAATGGTTCGAAACTCAATACTTAACTTTTGTCTGTTTTACTACAATCTGGGTCCTTCAGGAAGTTTCATTGGTCAGTACTTGGAAGTTACTTGACTATCATAAATGCAACCTCTACTTACAGAGAACTTGAAAACCAAAAGAAAGAAAAATCACATCACATAGCCAGATGACCTTTCACCATTTGTGTATACATGCCTGTTGGCATGTGTTTGCTTTCAAAGCCTTGCAGATAATTTCCAAAACACAATTTGATGTCTCTTTTTGTTTGAAATTTAAATATTAAAATTACATGACCTTTGAAGATATGTATTTGCCAGTGGCTCTCCCCTTTCCCTAGTCCTATATACATAGTTATCCAATTGTTGCCTTAATTGGCCAAATGCCTTTATACCTGTCTTAAGGATAGCCTACAAGGTAAAAGGAATTATGGTCTTTTTGAAGCATTATATTGCAAAAAGAACAGTCTAAAGTTCATACATATCTATATATCTATAGCTTCCATGAAGGGACCTGAGGTGGAAGGCAACCTTTGATTGCTTTGATGAGTAACAGGAACGAAAAGGAGAGAGCTAGGTAGGGGAAAATGTCCTATATCTCTGCTTGCTCCTTTGCCTTTTCCACAGGAGAAATAGCTTGTAAGTTTTACTGTTTAGAACAGGACTTAGCAAGCTTTGTCTTCCAGTGGCAAGGAAGTAAATCTTTTAGATTTAACTGATTGTATCATCAGGTAACCATTTAACTCTACCATCAGGGAGGGAAAGTAGCTCTAGATGATAGGTAGGCAAATGGGCATAGGTGCGTGACAAATAAACCTTTATTTATAAGAAGGAGAAGTGGGCCTCTAGCAGGGCTGGGTTTGACCTGAAGATGTAGTTTTTTTGACCTGTGATTTCTAGCCCAAGGTATCGAATAGAGGCAGGGCTCATCAGAAGACAGGGTCACAGTGTTTTTAAAAGTTTGTGCACATTGACTTTATGTCCTGCAACCTAACCAAATTCATTTATTACTTGAAACAGGGTTGCTTTCTCTTGTCTCAGGTTGCTCCGTCTGTTTACCCCTTTCTAGTCTTGAAACTACTGAACTGAGATAGCCCACTCATGGGGTGGGTCATCTTCTCTCTTCCTTCCCCATTTAAAGATTGGCTATTGCTCTGGGCTAGATGCTAGAAACTGGATGCAAGTTTCCATGCAAGGAGCAGATGACCATGCATAGGCTTGAGTCTCTTCTTTTTGTTAGAACCTGTTGTTCTTACCAGTTACCTTTAAAGAGTGTTGGGCAAGGCTCAGATAATAGCAAAGAAGACTGTCTCTTAATTACTATCTTCTGAGTTGAGCTCTTCCGGAGATCTTGCTTGATAAAACCATAGAACACAGAGTGTGATTTGGAAATTCGTGGGTCCTATAATTAAATGCTTTTAAAATTAACCTCAATTATTTTTGTAGGAGCAATGCTTTTTTGAATGCCTTGTCAAAATGGTATTTTCCACCATGGACTATGGATAAATTCTTTCAAAAAAAAATTGCTCGAGCGTCTTTCTGCATGTGACTGAGAGGACAGTACTGAGAGGTGGCAGGAGGCCAGATGGTCTAATCTGATTGCAGGATCAGGGCTTCTGGCTACTCTCATGGGATCTTCTGAGAGGAAACTCTAATGAAAAATAGATTAGATTTTTACCAAGTGCAGCTTCAGGTGTCAAATGCTTACATCATGCCATTTCCCATCCTCATTACAATTACTGCCATAAGAACTGATCCACATTATACTTTTTTTTTTTTTTTGGCTCCTCTTTGCAATTTTCGCAGGAAAAAGCAAAAAGGCCTAGGACTGCATTATCTGTGCAGCACAGGGCAGCACTGGTTTCTATAGTAATAGGGTTGGTTTGCTTGCCCAGGCAATATGTTTGGGGACACGAGCTATGAAAACTCATTTTCTTAGTTGGAAAATCCACAGCCTGTAGAGTAGAAGACGGACTCTGTGCAGAGAAGAGAGTCAGCGGTAGAAGATGGGAGCACAATTTGTGTATCCAAAAAGATGTAAGTAAAATACTGAGATACATTGTGAGAGGAAAGTCACTTAACTAATTATACTAGCTATGGGGGCAAAAACCAAAATAGTAAAAGGGCCATATCATCACCAGTTAACTATCTTATGAATAGAATTTTTTTTGTATTAAGATATTGGAATAATGCTGCCTCTAAGGGAGTGATTATAAAAGCACGAGTAATATGGGAGACCAGGGAGAGATTTTTCTAGTCTGTTCTCTGCATTATTCAGAAAGTAATGGAATCATGAATGTCAAAGGTCAGTAATGACCAAAATGTGAGCCTGCTCGGTATCTTTGAATCTCAAGCCATTGTTCTTCATTTCAACCATGATTTCTTATCTCAAAGAATAAATGGTTCTGGACTAATTTATCACCTCTAGGTCTTTGTAGCGATTGTCTCATGTGGCTTTTTATTATTGGTGTTCTGAAGGGTTCTTGTCTTAAGAGATGATCCATGGGACAAGAGCTTTTATGCTTCCACACACTGGAAGGGTGCCGCTCACTACACTTTGCTTTCAGTTCGTTCTATGCCATGTTTATGTACCACAGGTCCTGAAACGTCTTGCATTGAAGAGACTGTTTAACTATCTGTAGTCCAGGGTTTGGGGGAATATTTTCCTCAACATCACTTTTTTGGTGTGTGTTAACCAGATGGTATAGAACCCAATCTGACAACACTGGAGGTGGTAAAGCTGTTCACTTACTCCTGACCCATTAACCAGTACTTTTCTTGATTAAGATGTTAACTATGTCCCTGGTCAAAAGTCTTCGTCATGGAATGAAAAGCAAGTTGGCCTATTGTCCGACTTGTAATGCTCTTGATTTTATGAACACATTCTTCCAGCCTCACAATGGCCCTGTGTGTAGACATTAGTCCCCTTATTTTGTCTAAGGAACTTGAGATTTTTTTTTTTTTTTTTTTTTTTTTTTTTTTTTTTTTTTTTTTTTTTTTTTTTTTTTGGTTTTTCGAGACAGGGTTTCTCTGTGTAGCTTTGCGCCTTTCCTGGGACTCACTTGGTAGCCCAGGCTGGCCTCGAACTCATAGAGATCCGCCTGGCTCTGCCTCCCGAGTGCTGGGATTAAAGGCGTGCGCCACCACCGCCCGGCTGGAACTTGAGATTTTGAGAGACAAAGTAGGCTTTCCCTGGGTATAAGGTAAATCAGTTGTGTGAAAGAAATAACCACTTAGATGAGTTAGACTGGAAGATGAGACTTCACTAAACTCAGAAGAGCCCCAGAGAACCACTCTGAGCTGGGCATGCGAACCCTTCTTCTTTTGGTTCTCATAAAACCATGGAGCAGCCACTGTGGCACTCTTTTCCTGGGATTACACATGGCCCCCGAGTTCTTAGCCATGCTATGAATGGAGGCAGTTCCCACTAACCCGTGGACATTGATGTGTACATGGATGTACAGATTGTGGAGACTTTTCTTTTCTCTATTTTCCATATTGTTTGTGTACATGTGAAGTCTGTTGTATGCTGTGTATTTTGGTTGCTGGAAGGGGGCTTCCCTGAACTGTGGCCTTTTTAGTCTAAGCCTTAAGCTGATATTCAATGATTATTCCGAAATAAGCTGACATTTGGGAGTTTGACCTCTCTTTATGTTGTCTCTAATTTGCGATCCAAACCCATTCTTGCTAATTACCCAGTCTATTAAATCTGGACCACTCTAATTCTTATATTTTATTTTTGTCTCAATTTGTCTGGGTGTTCTGTGTTGCATGGGTCAGTTGAAGGAAGAGGTCACTCCAAAATGCAATTTTAAGGCCTGTGTAGCAGCAAGAAGGTCCAGCCTCTGATGAACTGGACTGAACTGAACCTCAAACCACCATACAAAGGCATATTTATTGATTGTTACACAAAGTTGTTTTTTGGGTAAAGTATTTTCTCATACCAAGGTCCCTAATCTAATCTATATGTCTCCCTAAGGAAAGCATCACATGCCTACATGACTCTAGTCTTTTATTGTGTACCATTTGCAGTACACAATAATCCAAATGCCTCAGGTGTGCCAGAGGCATCTTGCGACCAAAGTCATGTGAATGCTGAAACGCCCCTTCAGAAAAACCATTCTACAGATCACAGAAAACAATCACTATTTTCCACAATGAATCTTCAAGGTCAAAGTACTTCTGGAAAACAACTATTCACTCTAACGTTTACCCTGGATACAATGAAAACTAAATTCCTATGACATCAATTCTAGGGTTTCTTCCTTGGTTTATTTTACCCATTCCCTCTGATAAAGAATACTCCCAAACCTATACACCTATCAAAACTCTCATAATGGGTTTCCATCCATGCACTGGACCAGAGGTTGCAGATGAACGATCCAGAGGTATTTTGGATTTAATTTTATGTAGTAGAACTTAAAGCATTTGAATTATTTTCTCTTAAAAATTGTGATATTTACATAAAACTACTTACATTTCTCTGGACCACAAATATCAAACTAAAGCTGAGCAGTACAGTCTGTGTACCCTATTGATTATGGCCTAGTTGAGTATTAATTGTTCTATTCAAGTCTTGCTTCTTTGTTACTTTGCTCTCACCCTCAGCTCTAAGCCAGGTGTTCCGTTCAGACATTGCTAGACTAAACAGGTAACATGGACCTCATCATCTGTCTAAGCAGGCCTCTATACTTCCCATCTCCCTCAACTTCTACATTAAGAGCAAGAAGTCCATTGCTAACACCTAGTCATTTGACTCCTCCATGTAGACCTAGGAACCAGCTTCTGTGAGCTTCCCATGCCCTGGATTTTGTTGAACTCTACCCCATCTTTGCTTGGAACACCATTTCTGCTTACGCTGCTAGAGTAGTCTTCATCACCGCCAAACTTTAGTTTTTGCATAAATATAATCCATCTCAGAAGTGTCTATTTGTTTAGCAATCCTTCAGAAAGTAATAGTTACATTATTACTTTTTCTGTTGAAAAATTATCAGTTGCTTTCTAGTCCCTGGTGATTAAAATGTAAACTCCCTCATTATCCTGTTAATTATGGCCCCATTTATTTTGACTCCAATCTTCTTTTCTTGACTGATTTCCTTTATTTTCAATATACTCTGTTACTGCTTCTGGCTTTGTTGACTTCTGTCTTAGTCTGGGATGTCCCCAGATCCCTATATATTTATAATAGTTTAAATCTTAGTTTTCCTTAATACTTGGTCAGTAGCCATAACTTTTCTAAGCCTGTGTTGATCAGTCCATGATTGTACCTGTACATCTTTTCCTTTAACTAATTTACAGTTCCTCTAATTGAAGCTCTCCAAAATGTAACTATTAGAGTGATTTGAGCTTTGCAAACAATACCATTTCTTAGTATTGGGAAATATCCATGGGATGTTAGGTGTGAGACACCATTTTATTGCACAGAGAACACTGATGTCCTTTTCACATGTTTCCTAATGGTGCTTTGAGTGTGTGTGTGTGTGTGTGTGTGTGTGTGTGTGTGTGTGTGTGTGTGTGTGAGATGATATTGTCTACAGCAATGCATTGCTGAGGGCTAGGAATAGATTTGTATTTCTGTATCTCCTGCAACTTTCAGCAAGCTATTTGCATATAGTAGATACTTAATGAAAGTGGATTAATAAGTGAATAATGTAGTTCTCCAGGGAGATAAGATATTTATTTATTTGTTTGTTTATTTAGACAAAGTCTCATGCATGTGGCTGATGTCAAACTTGCTATATAGCTGATTATCACCGAGAACTCATCCTCTTTTCCCACCTCCCAAGTGCTGGGATTTCAGGTATATACCACCTTATTCAGTCTGATGTGGTGCCTTGAATTTAACCTAGGACATTGTGCATGCTAGAAAAGCAAGTCTATGAAAACAACACAATAAAACACTATCTCTCTTACTTGTGCTCGGTTTTTTGAAAGTAACTTCTATCATCCTCTGATTCCTTCTTTGGCAGAGACTGGTCTTTCTAGGATTAGTCTCAGGTTTCAACATCTACCAAGAAACAGGAATGCAATTAATCTCATGCCAGTATTTCTTATCTCTAGGAAAACCCACACATGAACCAATTCAGACACATTATTTTGTGTGGGGGAAGGGAAATATTCATTGTAAGAGAATCAGAGAGTCCAGAGGATGATATGAAAATCATGGCTATAAAATGATCTTCCCCATCAAATTGCCCTGGGTGATTTTTTTTTTTTGTACAATTGTTCGTGGTGATTTATTCAACTTCAAGTATCTTCTAAATTTTCCAGAGAATGATAAGGCCAAATTACCTGCTGGTGCCGAATCTTTCAGCAGGATTACTTAAGAGAACACTTTGGGGGCAGTTTTCTGCTTTGATGGTATTATGGTCCATTCACCATTTAACAATGGTGAGATGATTGTCATTTAGGGGATCCATCCTAACTGCACAATGGTTTCTGATTATGATAAGACCACGATTGTTGCTGATTAGAGTACTGCACTGTGGCTGGCTGTCAGTGCCCCATATCTTCTTAGGAAAAGGTGGCACCTGTAAAAATTAATAATGCATGAGTGGAGAAATCTCTGAGACAGCATTTCTGTTAAGGCCAGAAGGAAAGACAGAATCAAACTTTCTCAGTCTCCCAAGTTTCTTGATCTATTCATACCAAGGAGTTTGTATTGAGCACCTGTGTTGTGCTTTTCACTATGCCAGCAGCTGTTATAGATCAGACAAGATAAATATAAGGCATTATTCCCACCCTCCAGTAGTTTGTAATCACTTTGGATGAGACAAGACATTTAAATAGATACAATTAAAAGGCAATGCAAGACACCATGCAGCAGGCTGCAAAGCACACTGTGTAATTAGAGATCGTGATTGTGTTTTAAGAAAGAAGAGTGAGGACTGGACTCAAGCCTGGCTCTTGTTTTATCTGAGATTATTGTGAAACACATAAATAAGAAACAAGACCACTCACAGAGCTGTTTGTCTTTCTCTTTGGGTAAGGAAGTTGAATTCCATGGAAACCCAAGAGTTTTTAAGGATGCCCTGAGTAATTCCTAATGTATGCTATGTTCATTATCCCATAGGTGCCAGAGCATGAATGACCTCTTCCTAACAACGGCCTCTCAATATTTGCATTCTCAGAGTAGTTTGATTTACCATTGGGCTATTGGTTATCATCATCAGTGGCAGCCTCTGATCCACCTCTTAGCAGCCTTTGCATTCTGTCTTTCCTGCTGTCTTTCTTGGTGAGTGTTCTCTCTGCAGTGACCTATGGTGTTCAAGAAAAGATTTTTAAATTGACATATGGAAAGATACTAGTATCCAGGAGAGTTTATTAAGCCCACAGCCAATGAATGTGGTTCATGCCAATGCCTTTAAAAGAATGAGAGTCTGCAAAGCTGCAGGACACTGGATCGTGTTAGCACCAGCAATGAGATGGGATTTTGAACAGTGTGAAACGGACGTTCTGTTCTGTAATTGACAGTGTGTGGTAGAAAGGAAGAGATCACAGCACTGGAAAGATGGAGAAGGAAAAAGATGAAGAAGGAGAAGGGACACATTTACGTAGGTGTCAGTTGCCAGTGACTTTTGGAGTCTGTTGTTTTTCTATGAACACATTAGTGGAAAAATACTTTATTATATATGTACACACACACACACACACACACACACACACACATGCTCTTTAGCAGTAACTTAAGGGTCAGGCAAGGAAGTAGAATTCTTCTGGAAGGAATATTATTCTATAGAGGTGACTTTGGGGCCCCTACCATTTTTTCCCCCTGTTTTAAGTGTTAACTCGAAACTTTAAATGAAATGAAACCTCCTGGATTATTTAGAAACACTTCAGGCAAGGCTCTACCAGATGGTTCCTAAGCCCCCTTTCCGCTCTTGATTTTGAGACTCTCTGTTTCTCAAGAAAGCTGGCTGTGTTTAATTTAAACATAGTCAAAGCATAGACTCTGTTGAGCAACCTACAATGTTGGCCAAGCAGCTGAGACAGTATGTAGAGACTTGTGTGAAATGCACGCTTCCCAGTGTGATTTCTGGGTTGTATTCCCCCACCTCCTTCTTCCATCCATCTGTTCTTTCACATTTCATCATGACCCCTAACTGGAAGGAGACCAGGATCCAAAGATAAACTAAACATGACCAACAGCTTACAGTCCAACAACACAGACAAAGACACCCCACATGTAACTTGGGAAGGAAACAGGGAGAAAAGATGCCTGAATCATCTATGGAGGGGAGGTAGAGATGTTTCTAAGACAGAGCTGAGTTTTGCTGCCCCATGAGAGTTACCTGGGAAAAGCATTGAAGGGCCTTCTGATTACATATGATAGGACTTTAATGATATTGTTTAATTCATATGATAGTAGAAAAATTTGTCTTTGTAATTGTATTTGATTGCCATGTGCTACAAATGAATACACATGCTATAATCATTATAAACTTGTAAAGGAAAGTGCTTCAAAGAAAAACAAGGCATCCATCGTCCATAGTTTGGCTATATCACTTACACTTGAGCACTGACTTTCTATTGTCCTGGTCATGTGTAAAAGACTCAGAAGACCAAATGCCACCACTGCTGATATCTGCGACTTTGAATAGTTGGGTTAATTGCTTCACTTGGTAGCCATCTGAAGTAGCCACCTAAGGAAATGTTGTATATGTTCTGTTACTGTGGGCTTTGAACTTGTGCTCTGGTGGTAGCTACACATATGTTAACAGATTTCTCAGGGACTTGACTTTGCCAACAACTCTTAATGTGTCTCCCTTATCAACAAGATTGGGAAATGATGCCATTTCACTTCATGGTGTTGCAGTGAGGATCAGCCAGTGATGTGTACAAACATCCTTCCTGGTTAATCTCTAACAGCATGCTGCACTTGTAAAGAAACATCAAACCAAACCTCTTTAGGAGATTCTTCATGTTTGTCTTTTTTAGTCACTTTCATATGAAGTTAAATGATCACTCAAGGGTAACTGATCATGCCCAGCTATCTCCTTTTCTTTCTATATAAATTACTAGCTCAATCTCCCCCTCTTTCTCCTTGCCCTGTAACAAATTATGGAGCTAATTTGTTTGCTCCCTTGTCAAGGTTTATTGTCACTTAAGATTCACTGTGACCCGTAAGACAGTGTAGGGGTTGAATTACTGTGGTCAAAATGTTAGGAATTGGGAAGCTTGGATGTGATTAGAGGAGTTCAAACTCAGATCCAGTAAGAAAACTTCACGGAAATGCAAGGTGGGAATTCCAGCTTGATGGCCCTCGTGGTGATTATGAACTTTGAAGTCTGAAAAGGATTCCAAGGAGAAACCAGTTCAGCCACATCCCTTCCACCTGAAGTGGAAATGAGGCCACAGTGATTGTGGCCTGGAGATAACAAAAGGAGCAGAACTCAGGCCCCTCAGCCTATACCACTTCCCAGCTATTTTTTCCTTGTCTTTCCTTTATATATTTTATTTTCTAGTGTCCAGTGTATTCTGGATATCTTCATAATCTATTTTTAAGATTTAATGTTATTTTGAGAGCACTACTTTGGTTGGGTTCATATTGTTCAATCCAGGAATTCATTGTATTATCCAGGAATGTGATTGATTATGTACGGTAATAGTATTGTAACATTTAAATGCAGCCACAGGTATTAAAGTCTTTGTGATATCTAGCTATTTCTTTTGACATAAATTTGTGTCCACAAAAATACCTCCACAATAGACTACTGGCAATGGCCGAGAGACAGCCCGAACTGACCTACTCTGGTGATAGGATGGCCAAACACCCTAATTGTCATGCTAGAAACCTCATCCAATGACTGAGGGAACCAGATGCAGAGATCCATGGCCAGGCCCCAGGTGGAGCTCCAGGAGTCCAGTTGGTGAGAAAGAGGAGGGTTTATATGAGCGAGAATTGTTAAGACCAAGATTGGAAAAAGTACAGGGACAATTAGCCAAACTAATGGAAACACATGAACTATGAACCAATAGCTGAGGAGCCCCCAACTGGATCAGGCCCTCTGGATAAGTGAGACAATTGATTAGCTCGATCTGTTTGGGAGGCATCCAGGCACTGGGACCGGGACCTGTCTTCAGTGTATGAGCTGGCTGTTTGGAACCTGGGGCTTATACAGGGACACTTGGCTCAGCCTGGGAGGAGGGGAATGGACCTGCCTGGACTGAATCTACCAGGTTGAACTCAATCCCCAGGGGAGTCTTTGCCATGGAGGAGATGGGAATGGGGGGTGGGCTGGGGGAAAGGTGGGGTGGGGGGGGTGGGCAGAGGGGTGAGAACAAGGGAATCCGTGGCTGATATGTAAAATTAAATTAAATTATAACATTGAAAAAATAAATTAAATAAAGGCAGACAAAAGAGAACTTAGAAAACCTGGATTGCGGTCTTTTTTGTTTCTCCATCTTTTTGCTATGAGAATGTTAATATGTCACTTTATATTTTAGAGTTTCAAATTGTTCTTCTGCAGAATGGAGATAAAGCTAACAATGATCATTTGAATGATAATAGCCACCATAGGCTCATATATTTGAATGGTTCCCAGTTGGTGGGCAGCTTAGGAAGCATCAGCAGTCATGGACTTGTTGGAGGAGCTGTGTTTACTGGAAGTGGGCTTTGAGGTTTCAAAAACCCACACCAGGGCCAGTCTCGCTCTCTCTTAGCTTCTACCTTGTAGATAAGATGTAAGCTCTTAGCTCCTGCTCCAGCACCATGCCTGCTTCCATGCTCCCTGACATGGTGATGGTGGATTAACCTTCTGAAACTGAAAGCAAATCACAAATAAATGTTTTCTTTTACATGTTGGCTTGGTCGTGGTGTCTCTTCACAGCAATAGAAAAGTAACTAAGGGGGCTGGAGAGATGGCTCAGAGGTTAAGAGCACTGGCTGCTCTTCCAGAGGTCCTGAGTTCAATTCCCAGCAACCACAACCATCCATAAGGAGATCTGGTGCCCTCTTCTGACCTGCAGGCAGATATGCAGGCAGAACACTGTATACATAATAAATAAATAAATCTTAAAAAAAAAAAGAAAGAAAAGTAAGTAAGAAGCCTTAGAAAAGTAACAGTTACCTAACAGAAGGTTGCTGCTTGGTTTAAAAGAATTTATAAGTGAGAAAGTTAATAATGCCCACAAAACAATTATCATAGTATGTTAATACCCACGGAGTTTGCCAGCTAGGATAGGTTGGTGAATCAGATCATGTTTAATTTCAGTGCCGTCTTGGGGATCCCTAGGCTTTGTGAGGCTCCTTATTTTTATTTATATTTGTGTATGTGTGTGCGCATGCATGCATTCTTGAATGTGCACATGCATTTTCATGTGTTTGAGTGCAGACATGTGTGCTGAGATGTGTTTGTGTAGGTCAGACCTTGGGATTGGTCCTTGCCTTCCACCTGTTTGAGACAGAGTCTCCAATTGCTTGCTGTTTTGTGTGTTGGGCTAGGTGGCCTATAGTGTCTTGGGGTTCTCCTGTCTTTTCCTCATGTCTTATCAGTATTCTGGGGTTACAGATGCAAGCTGCTACCCCCAACAGGCTTCTTTATATGGCTTCTAGGGCTCTCTACTCAGGTCTTTAGGCTTTATTCCACCTCCAGGGTCCATCTTAAAACTTTTTATTTTTAATAATAAATTACTTTCCTTGGTAAAGTTGTAGTGACATGGAAGTTGTAATCCTTAAAATCTATAACTATTGAAATGAAAAATAGTAAGGAAAGTTTTTAAATTTACATTAAAACCCACTGCATTTAGAATTTCCTTTGGGCTGCCAACAGGCTCCCAAATAAAAACAAGGAGACTTATTATTAAGTATGAATACTTGACCTTAGCTTGGGCTTATCCCTCTAGCTCTTTTAAGTGGATTTAACCTGTTTCTATTTATCTGTGTTTTGCCTCAGGGCTTTTTACCTTTCTTTCATTCTGTATGTCCTACTTTCCTGCTTTCTCCATGTCTGCCCCTGGTGTCTCTTTTCTTTTTTCTCTGTAGCCTAAATTCCTCTTCCTAGTTACTCTCCCTGCCTGGAAGTCCTGCCTATACCTCCTTCCTTGCTATTGGCTGTTCAGCTTTTTATTAGACTAATAAGGTGCCTTAGGTAGGCAAGGTAAAAACCACAACACATCTTTTCATAATTAAACAAATGCAACACATCTTTACATAGTGAACCAAATATTCTGCAACATAAACAAATGCACCCCGTCTTTACATAGTTAAACAAGTACAACACGTCTTTGCATAGTTAAACAAATATTCCACAAAAAGTCACGTAATTCATGATGCTTAGGAGACTGAGGCACATTAAATATTAGAGAGGGCTTTGTATTCACAGCCTTAAAGCAAACGATCGTTTATTCTGACTGTTCATTTTGAAGCCAAATTTCTGTGACTTTCCCCCATGTCTGTGTCCACACTAATGTTAACAGATGTCCCACCTTCCAAAACAGAGCGGCAAGTTTGGCAGCCCTTCTCAGATGGCAAATTTAATTATGGCTGCAAATGTGATAATGGAGCAACCTTTCCAAGTTTTAATTGGATTTGCATTTGGCACAAGCAACCTTCGCTTTCCCACCATATGGGTAACTGCAGTGCAAGGAACTGTCATGTGCCCTTGCTGAGAGTTACTCAACTCTTGGTTATCTTATAGAGGAATGGGCCATATAGTGGATCAGTCATGACTGTTTTACAACCTCGGCCAGCTCTCAGCTATGCCTAGTGTAATGCTGCCCCATGCTGCCACTTGGTTTAGCCCTGGCACCCAGTAACATTTTAATATCTTCTGGGCAGAACACCAACTATTAATCTGATGCCAACTTATGCATCATGCCTTTCCATTAGATAACACATTCCATGTGCAATCTTACATGGCTTTCGATGTGTAGGGGGCCTTAAGATTTGTAGAACGGATGATAACTCAGACAATCCAGATAACAGTTAGGTGTCTTGGTGGTAGGAGAGTAGGTAACGAAACCATCCGGGCGAGTTGAGTGACTTATCCAAGGAAGCACAGAAAGAGTGTCAACTTTAGGTTTCTAACAAAAAGGCTCTTGCTTAATCTGACACTTTCCCATGAAAGAACGGGAGAAATATTTAGATGACCCCCTATTTTGAATTATTGTAGCTTCCCTGTTTTAGCACAGACAATGAACAATATGATTTGAATAAACAAAGGAAAAGATAGGATGCAGCAAAGAAGCTAAAAAAATAATTGTTGGATTCATTCGCTTTTAAAAGCTTATCTCTCTGTCTGTCTCTCTCGTCTCTGTCTTTGTCTCTCTGTATGTGTTCATCTGTTTGAGCATAAATGCACATATGACATGGTGCATGTGTGCAAGTCAGAGGAAAATTTGGGGTCTCAGTCTGCATTCCAGCTTGTTTCAGACATGGTCTCTTGTTCACTGCTGCATGTAACAGGTGAGGTGGTCCACGAGCTTCCAGGGATCCCCCAGTCTCTTCATTCCATCTTGCTGTAAGACTGCCGAGATCACAGACCAGCCACATCTGGCTTCATTGAGCCATCTGCCCAGCCCTCATTTGCTCACTCTTCTCTCTTCCTTTTCTTAGAACACATTGTCATCCTTTTATGGCTTCAGAGGTCTGTGTCAGAACTGTGGCAATTCAGAGTAAAGAACAGGTGAGCATGAGCCCTAAAGAAAGAACTGAGAGCATCTCAGAAAACCGTTTGAGGCCCTAGAAGAGTTCTTAACATTATTTTATTATATTTTTATTTACTTATCCTGTGTGTGTGTGTATGTGTATGTGTATGTGTGTGTGTGTGTGTGTGTGTGTGTGTGTGTCTGTGTCTGTGTCTGTGTCTGTGTGGTATGTGGCGTGTGGCCTGTGTTGCACTTTCTGTATGTGTGTGAATGTACATGTGCTGTGGCATGTGTCTGGAGGCAGGAGGACAATCTGTGGGAGTTGGTTTTCTCCTTCCACTGGGTGCTCCTGGGGTTTCGATACAGGTTGTTACGTTTGGCAGCACGCATCTTTACCCACCGGGCCATCTCACTGGCCTTTCATGCAAAATTTAAATCCTAAAACTTATGTACTAGGAAACTTCATTAGATAGTTGGCATCAGGGGTTGAAAGTGGCTAAATATACAATTCTGATACCCTTATTGGATACTGAAAAAGAAAGACAAATAGTTCTTACAGCAGTAACCAGATAATTCAAGGCAAGTCTTAAGTGCCCTGGGAACTACAGTTCATCTTGGTGGTGAATTTCAATTCTTGCTTAGTTGGGGGGCACATGTGGGATTACTGAGGACACAGTAATCACAAATTTAAAGAAAACCTCTTGAGTCAAATTAAGATGTAGTTCTGAATGAGAGATAAATGCACCAGAAGTATTTAACAGAAGACTTTTATAATCAACTAGTTAAGACCATATTTGGAAAGAGTCCTCCTGCCCCCCACAGCATGAACTACATAAAAACAAACAAACAAACAAACAAAAAGCCATGATAATAACACAGAGAAATGGCCTTCTGCGATTCCAAACATCAAAAGTTCTGCTATTTAGAAATAGTCTCAGGTCACAGCAACCATCCCTGAAGATTTCAAAGCAAGCTGAAATAGTGAGTTCAGAGTACCAGAGAATTCCAGAGAGCTCTTTGAACAATGTGGTCTGGACTGAGCCTAGAGGTAGAAGGGATGAAGCCACTTTAGTATCCCATGCTGTTTAGGTGTAGGGCAAGGAGGTAGTTCTCCAATTTGTGAAAAATTCATTTTCATGTGATAAGGTCTCCTAGCAGCAGGATGGTTTCTGGAAACTGCCTTCTCTTTCTTGTGCCAAAATGGGAGTGTTTACCCAGATGCAAAAGATGAAAAATAATGACATTAAAAAAAGATCGGAGTGCTTAAAAAAATATGGATTTAATTAAGCATTCCTATAATTTGGGACTGGAGAGATTCAGAGGGTTCTGTGTAGGATGTAACAGTTACTGTTTCATTATAGAGCCACAGTGGCCCTAATGTAGCACTCTGGCTTTGCTCATGGCCAAGTGGGTGGGTAACAGAAATTAGTTTCTCTCTCTCTCTCTCTCTGGGGGAGGAGAGAGGGAGAGAGAGGGAGAGAGAGGAAGAGAGAGAGGGAGAGAGAGGAAGAGAGAGAGAGAGAGAGAGAGAGAGAGAGAGAGAGAGAGAGAGAGAGAGAGAGAGAGAGATCCTTTTTCTTCTCTGCTAAATTGAAGTGAAGGCCATTATCAGTACCTGATAGTCCTGAAAAGCACTATTTGTTCCCAGAATCTCATATACCCTTTTATCAGTCCTCATCATATGGCTGTTGCACTTATTTTGTGTCTTTATAGTACATGGAAATGGGTTCCTCTGTACAGAGGGAGACAAATGTTACGTAATTCTTTTCCTCCAGAGTCTCTACCTCTTCCTTTCATCTTTGGCTCAGGACAGAGTTTGGCTCAATTTTGATTTTTTGGACTTGAAGAAAGCATGGAGAAAACAGCCAGGCTCTCCTGGTAACTAGAAGGTTCTCTTGGTGAGCATGCTATAGTAATAGTTCATAAGAAGAACAGATACATGTGGTGTACCTGTTCAGTGAGAACTAAGTGTTGATATGCATATATGTGGGTTAATCTGAATTACAGGATCAGATAACAACTATTATTCTATAAATGAAAGTACCTTTGACTCATCTAATGCCTGCTTTCAGATCCATCTTGCTTTCAGAAACATTTTAAAAATATCAATTTAATGGTTCATAAGATGTCTCAGCAGTGAGGGACATTGTCACCAAGCTTGAGAACCTGTCTTGTATTCTCAGAACTCACTCCCATAAGTATCCTTTCACCTCCACACATACAGCCTTACATGTACCTACATACATATACATGCACAATCACACATATACACGAACACACATACACATATACATGTACCCACACATATCTACATGCACATAAAATAAATAAAAAAAATAAGCGAAAAAACCATTTAAAATATACTTAGGCATAGTACTTATCAATCACCATTATGCTCTATAGGACACAGATTAATAATTAATACTAATGCATACAACAGGTCACAGCTATTAGGTTCAATCAAGCACAGTTCAAAATATTTTACAGAAGTTAAGACTATAATGCCATTTACAACTCTATGGATCATATACTGTTATTCTAAGTTCCTAGTTGGGGACAATCATTTGTAATGTTTACTGTTTTTATTCCAATTTTTTTGTCAGGGAATGGTACATCAGAGATTTTGCTTGACAAAGCCACATGTACAATAAATTGGCAAAGCTGAGGTTTTAAAAAAAATTCAAGTTGCCGGTGGTGGTGGCACACGCCTTTAATCCCAGCACTCGGGAGGCAGAGGCAGGCGGATCTCTGTGAGTTCGAGGCCAGCCTGGTCTCCAAAGCGAGTTCCAGGAAAGGCGCAAAGCTACACAGAGAAACCCTGTCTCAAAAAACCAAAAAAAAAAAAAAAAAAAATTCAAGGTAATGTGTAATCTCCATCTTCATATCTCCTCTCTGACCCTTTATTCCTTTGTATTCTCCGATAGCATCCCATACCTTGCAGAATATTTGTTTAATATCTGTCTTCTCAACTTGATGGGGCTCCCTGATGGCACAGCTGACTGTGACTAAAATATTATACCCAATGTTACACTAAAGTGTCAGCTGAGTGTAGAGGACTTCATTAGTGCCTCTCAGGACTACTCACCAAATTTCTCCTTTGTGTATGCTAAAGGTGACTTTGTTAGGCAAGGAGAAATTTCAAAGAAAACAACACATGGCGATATTCTTGTGGTTTCCACAGCCAACTTGAAAAATCCAGATAGGTGGAGATATGACAGGCTGACAGATGACATGAATGCATGACAGTGCAGATGATGTAAGTCCCTGACAAGTGACAGAGGAGGAAGAGAGGAGCAACCCTGGGATGTATCAAGTTTCCCCAAAGCAGAGTGAGTTAGTGAGCTTGTAAGACCTGTCTTATCTACTTGGCTGCAACTTTCCAGTTAGGCCGATGTGTGTCAACAATCACACACCCACAAGAGACCGGAGACAAAAATAAATCCAGTGATTTCCAAATTTTCTATTGATCCAAAAAAGGCAAATGCACTAGATTCATAAAACTTCTGGGTCAGAAACCTCCTAAGTTACTGAGCTATTCAGTTCCTTGCTTGCTCACTGCAGTTGCCAGTTATATATCCCAAGCGGGAAGGTCTGTGTTAGGTGGTGGTGGAAGTTTCTAGGCTGGGAAGGGAAAACTGTAAATGACTCCTGACCATGCAAACCCTTCTCAGCCCAACTTGCCATTGTGAGATGTGCTCAAGACAGCACTGTGTATTTTTGACTTGAATGTTTTCAATGAAATGCTTGCCTTCAAGCATTTCTGTATTCTTATTGTCTTACTATGTAGACTAGACTGGCCTGGAACTCACAATCTTCCCACCCCAACTTCTGTGTACTAGAATTAGCAGATGTGCGCCACTACCCGTGCCTGGGAAGTATCTCCATTAACCAATATGAAGCTATATGGATGCTTACAACCCTCTTGTCTGAGAGTCTCTGGTTCTCAACACTCTGCATGCTCTGCTTGCCTTTATGGATGCCATGCTTTCTTTACAAAGTAGTCTTTATCTGGGGAGCCATGAATACTTGCGTCAAGGTAGTTTTCAGAATTTTCCAGATTGCCATTTCTTAGCTGAGCCTTCTCCTCTTGGCTCTTTCCTGGGCAAGTTCCCTGCTCAAGCCGCAAGACTGTTAGCAGTGCCACACTGGTGTTCCATTCTCCCCTAAGCAATAGAAAGGAAAAACCCCCTTTTTTTTTCTTTGCAGCAGTTCAAATAAACATCCTAGAGTTGTGTCTTAGTCACTGAACTTGGGCTGTGAGTCTATTTTGAGTGACCCACTTCTAGTGAATCTAAGAATCAAAGATTTATTCCATTAGTCTGGATCATATGACAACCAAGTCTCAGTGTAGAAATGAGAACTATAGCTGATCCTTTGGTTAAAAACTACAGCCAATATGCCTTAAGAGTAGGAGGGCCTGGAGAAGTGCTCAGAGGTTAAGAGCACTGGCTGCTCTTCCAGAGGTCCTGGGTTCAATTCCCAGCAACTACATGGTGGCTCACAACCATGTGGTAATGAGATCTGGTACCCTCTTCTGGCATGCAGGTGTACATGCAGGCAGAATACTATATACGTAACAAATAAATAAATTTTTTTCCAAATAAATAAATTTTTAAAAAAGAGAAGAGAGTAGGAGTTGGCGGTCTTTGCTGAGTAAAGGGGTCGATGTCACCCTCTACAAAGACTTAACAACCTTTGTCATTCATTTAAATTCCTCTGGTTTCAAACAAGATAATTTGATTAGACATGGTGGGGCAGTTATATATCTCAGGATCAGCCAGGAATTGCAGCTAATATAGTAGGAAAAGACAACCCACAACAAACTCTTTGCCCCACCTTAAAGATGAATGAACATGCCTCCTATTGTTTAGCTAACAGCAACAGAATCAGAATTTAAACCCAGTTCTGGTTCAATAATCCATGTTCTATGCATAGTACCAAGTCTATTAAACTTGCTGTGATAGGCTCCTAAGCCTATGATTCATATATGTCAAAATTTTGCTCTCACATTTCCGTGCTTCCTCTGACTGTATTTTATTAACTTCTAAGTATTAATTGAGCTATATTCAAAACTTCCCAGTTTCTGCCAAGTAAAGGCAATGTCCTTAGAGACTCAGTATGAGCCGCATCGAGATCAGATGTGGGATGTGCTCATTAGAGAAACAATCCTCTGTAGACAGTGTTTCTCCTCCTTGGTCTTCCTGAGGGCTCTTTTTACTCTCTGCAGATTTTGAGTGAGTTTATTTAAGGAACGATTCTTTTATTAGGCCGCTCAACATCCCCTCAAACTGTTTCTGCTTACAAAACATGGATAGATTCAGATGAACAGCTGAGAGGTAGCATAAGCTGTAGCAAATGTGAATAGAAAATGATAAACTGTGTTGGCACAAATCTGTTAGAGATGATGAGGCCATTCCACTTACCTGTTTTGATGACAAGATCTGTGACTAGTTTTCAGTTGATTTGACTCATGTCAGAGTCAGGTAACTTCTTACCATACTTTTAAAAAGTTTTATATATGTGTGAAGAAATATATATATTTAGTACATGTTCATGTGGGTACGTTTATTTTTGTACATGTGTGTATTTACATTGGGTTAATTCTCATACTGATGAGCTTCCTATCTGTGGATTCCACCAATTGCAGATTGAAAATATTTCAACATAAAGTTTGTCTGTGTTAAGTACATACATTCTTTTCTTTTCCCATTGTTCACTAAAAGGTACAGTATAATGATTATGTACAGCACAGCTATCATTTACATTACATCAAGTGCTGTAATAGTCTAGAGGTGATTCAGGGTTATGGGTTAAATGCAGCCATGATGCCATTTTGTATAAGGGATTTGAGCATCTGCAGGTGTGGGCATCTGAGTCAGGGAGGGCGAGTCCTAGAATCGTTGGACACCAAGGATGATAGATGATGGCATGTGTGCACATACACACAGGGCTTGGGGGAGAGTGAGATGAACAACAATAACTATATTTTAATAATGTAACTTTATGTTGATAAGGTTTTATGTGTTTATGTTATATTTTCATAGTGCAGGTGAAATTAATATCTAATTTTCTTCACCAAAGACAAACTGATATTTTTGCAGTGTTTCCTTTGGCCCTTCCGTTTTTCTTTTTTCAGGTGGTTTATTCTGATTACACGCAGTTTTTGTTTTGCCCTACACAGTTTATGTGGGATTAGCTACCCCTCGTGGTTAAAGAATACAGACAACCCAGTTTCTCAGATTACACTAGTTGAGCTTTGCTATTGAAGCACAGACTTCATCTTTGTCTGCACTTGGGTGAGAAATGTCTGTTGCCATTAGCTTTAGCCTAGAATTCCTCTGTTCAATGTTTTTTTTTTCTTGGTTGGGTCTCTGATCTCTAGAACCAAATAAGCCATTACTAAAAGATGGGTTTATGGCTCAGTGGTAGAAAGTTTGCCAAGCATGTATAAGTTTTTAGGTTCAATCTCTGTCATCCCACCAAGCCACATCTAACTGTGGGATCATTTATGAAAAACCCCTCCCTCTGCAGGAATCATCTCTTTCTGGCGTATTATCCTCTAATGCTCCCTTTAACCTTCACCTCCAGGGACCTCTTCTCTTCCTTGCATGCTTTGTGTCCTTTCTCCCAACTGCCCCTGTGGCTGATAGCGGTATTGTTGCCCTTAGCATTTCAGGACAGCATCAGGGTAGGCTACACAAGCATATGCTGACATAATTTATGGACGGTGATGTATAGGGGACAAGAGACTTACGGGGGAAGGGGGGATGTTGAAGATGATACATACAACTGATACCTGACCTTCTCCATGGCGGTTTGGCTCTACTTGAGGAACAGCAGGAGTATAGTCAAAAAGTGCCGTTTTCCCCCCCAGGAAAATTATCAGCAGAAAATAACAGATTAGCACCTTAGATGCTTCAAAAACATTTCTGTGTGCATTTTCTCCTTTAATCTGTGCAAAAGCAGGGTGTTCTCGAATTCTCCCAGCTTTGAGGGAGATGTTGTACTCCCTGCTTTGAGAGGAGGCTCACGAAGGTCCTGCCTTGGTTAAAATGTGTCCACTAAGAGGTGGATCAAAAGCAAGATCTTCTTGCTCTGTCCTCGTCCTCTCCCCTGATGCACCAGAAATGGGCTTGTTTTTAAGACTTCTTCGGTACGTAAACACCTTACGCTAGCATTTGCATGAATTTAAGGTACAGGTGTGGTAAATGAATCCTGATAGAAGAGACAAGGCAGGCTTCAAGGAGATCAGGCTGCAGAACATATACAGAGCTCTTAATCTGTAGATAGAGGATCATAGATACTCTGTAGGGATTGAGAAAGTGATCAGGAATGGAGCAAAGGAAGCCGACTTCTTCCTATAATCTAGGAATCCACTGCACTTGGACTTTCTCTAAGCAAGAGAGCAAAACTGAGTTATTTAAATTGTATTTTATGAAAAAATTTAAAACTAGGGGTTGGCGTGACCGCTCAATGGTTAAGAGCACATATTGTTCTGTCAGAGGACCTGAGTTCAGGTCCCAGCTCCTGGCTTACAATTGCCTGTAACTCCAGCTTCAGGAGATCTGATACCTGTCCGGCCCCCTCGTACCCAGACATATACATAAACGAATAATAATAAAAATAAAAGAATTAAAATTAACATATAGGTATGGTGATGTTTCTGAAGGAGACTTGTTTTTGTTGATTGTCCCCCCCTCAGCCTCCTGGGTCCCCTTGGAGACCAGTCCATCCCCAGCATCTCCTTTCTGCTCCATTTCTCATGTCATATGTGTTCTAGTGACTCCCTTCTCTGACGCCCATGCTTTTCCTTCTCGTCAACAAACTGAATTCTTCTGTTCTTTTGAAAATCGGCATCAAAAAGATATTTGCCTATTTCTCCTATAGGAAAGCATCCTGCACTTCTTAAGAACATGTATTGGTTGAGGTTATGAGTTTGCAATATCACAACGGTAAATGGAGGGCTTCTGTACTCATCGCACTGTGGCAACAGAGGAGCCCAAGATGTTCACACAGCTCTGTTGTAGAGGATCAAGAAGAGGAGCTGAAAGGTCCGTTATCTATTTGACTCTATGAAAGTGAAATACACTTCTTTTGATTTTAAGAGAAGCCTAATATGTGAGAAGCACCCTAGGGTCCTTCGGTCCGTGTGACAGCATGGCTGACACAGGATGGGGACGGACAGAACATTTAGAGAGAGATGTTAATAAAGGACAATACATGTGGACATGGAGCTGTTTCTTTTCCCTGTACAAAACAAAGTCGTAAAGTATGTGTGATTTCTCTTCTTATGGCTAACAGTAACTTCATTTTCTAACAGGTAATTTTTCTATTGCTCCAACATTTTCCCTTTGGGGGAAAAAATCTGAGTTTCAGAACTAGATCTCTTGGGCCTTTCTCTTGTCTCTTTCTGTTCAAAATGCTTGTGTCTCTTTACGGCTCATACCCTATTGGAGCTGCAATTAGGCTCAGCACATCCAGGGAGTCTTTGTGGGGTTGACCTTCTTTAATACACTTGGCTTTATATGGCTCTGTCTACCACAGCCCCTGTCTCTGAGCATAGCATTGCTTTTCTTGGCATACAGAAATGCCTTTCCACTGGGTCACTCTTTGAGGCTAATGCCTGACATATTCTGTCCATAAAGTCTGTCCAGTTTCAGGTCTGTGGACCATCTTAGCAGAGGACCTGACATTAGCAATTACTACCTCAAGCTATTTCCATAGAACATTAAAGGAATCACACATGTGATTTTCTAATACACAGTACTTGATACTGTTTTCTAACACACAATACTCTAATACTTTCTCCAATGGAAGCTCTCAAATAGGTAGGTTAAAATGTCAAAGAATTGCTGTTCAAAGGATTGAGCAGTTATTAGTGTATATTAGTTTCTTCCCTTCTCAATGGCAGGCTTATATTACATTTATGTGTATGCATGTGTAACCATGCACTCTCATGCTGTGGTATGCATGTGGAAGTCAGAGGATAACTTTTGGGAGGTGGCTCTCTCCTTCCAGCAAGTTGGGCCTAGGGATTTAAATTCTGGCCATCATGCTTGGCAGCAAGCACCTTTACCTGTTATGCCTTCTTGTCAGCTCAGGAATCTCTTGCTTATTGTTGGCAATTAAATTATGATATTTTAAAGTAGACCAGGTCCATGTCTTTATTTCATATATTCTTGATTTACATGAAGGACAGGTGAGAAAGTCAGGGACAGTTTCAAAATATTATACAGTGTCTATCAGCACAATATCTGTAGCAACCCTGGTTGCTTTCATTTCTTCCATATTTCATTTTTTTTCACATATCCACCCCATACATTTAGCTTGTGATTTGACTCCTATCATGCTGCCCTCAAGGTCTAGGACAGCAATTTGTGAACTATGGCCAGATAGCAGACCAAAGTCAGCTCAGTGTCTGCTCTAAAAAAAAAAAAAAAAAAAAAAAAAAAAAAAAAAAAAAAAAAAAAAAAAAAAAAAAAAACCAGAAAAAACAAACAAAAACAAAAACAATACACAGCCACCCTTCATTTGCCTAGAAGTTCTCTGGTTTCTTTTGCCCCACAATGGCAGAGGTTAGCTGTGACAGTTTTAATCCAAAATGCTTAGAATATTTATTGCACTTCTTTTATAGAATAGTTTCTCTGTTTCTGGTCTAGCTACATTCTGGATCTTGATAACATTTCCCTACCATGCCTTTCACACACAGAAAACATTCTGCTCCTATTTAATCTTTATTAAAAAATCTTTTATTTGAAAAGTCTTAGATCTGGGTGGAATTCAGACCCCATTTTTCATATTCAAAAGTAAACCACTAGTGCTGACAGATATTTCTCAGTCTGTGGATTTTCTATTTTATCATCTTAACATACTACAAACAGGAAGATAAAAAGACAGACTCAACGTAATCCCCATTAAAATTCCAACACTGTTCTTTACAGACTTTGAAAGAACACTACTCAACTTCATATGGAAAAACAAAAAATCCAGGATAAGTAATACAATCATGCACAATAAAGGAACTGTTGGAAGTATCACCATCCCTAATCTCAAGCTTTACTACAGAGCTATGGTAATAAAAACCACATGGTATTGCATAAAAACAGACAGGTGGATCAATGGAATTGAATTGAAGACCCAGACATAAATCCACACACCTATGGACACCCGATTTTCGATAAAAAAAAAAATCCAAAATTATACAATGAAAAAAAAAGCATCTTCAACAAATGGTGCTGGTCTAACTGGATGTTGGCATGTAGAAGATTGCAAATGGATCCATATTTATCACCCTGCACAAAACTCAAGTCCAAGTGAATCAAAAACCTCAACATAAATCCAGATACACTGAACCCAATAGTTAGAGGAAGAGGGAAATAATCTTGAATGCATTGGCACAGGAAACAACTTCCTGAACAGAACACCAGTAGCATAAGCATTAAGGTTGACAATTAATAAATGGGACCTCATAAAATTGAAGTTACTGCAAGGCAAAGGACACCATTAATAGGACAAAATGGTAGCCTACAGAAAGGGAAAAAGTCCTCACAGAAAGCTGATTTCCAAAATATATAAAGAACTCAAGAAACTAGATAGTAACAAACTAAATAATCCAATTTAAAAAATGGGGTGAAGATCTAAACAGAGAATTCTCAACAGAAGAATTTCAAATGGTCGAGAAACACTTAAACAGAAGTTCAACATCCTTAGCCATCAGGGAAATACAAATCAAAATGACTCTGAGATTCCATCTTACACCCGTCAGAATGACTAAGAGCAAAAACACAAGTGACAGCTTATGCTGGAGAGGATGTGGAGCAAGGGGAACACTCCTCCATGGCTGGTGGGAGTGCAAACTTCTGCAGCCACTTTGGAAGTCAGTCTGGCAATTTCTCAGAAAACTGGGAATCAATCTACCACAAGACCAAGCTATATGATCTTGGGCATATACCCAAAGGATGCTCAATTATAACACAAGGACACTTGCTCCACTATATTCATAGCAGCTTTATTTGTCATAACCAGAACCTGGAAACAACCTAGATGCCCTTTAACCAAGGAATGGATAAAGAAAATGTGCATTTCCACAGTAGAGTATTACTGAGCTGTTAAAAACAAGGACACCAGGAAATTTGAAGGCAAGTGGATGGAACTAGAAAATAAAAAAAAAAATCCTGAGTGAGGTAACCTAGACCCAGAAAGACAAATATGGTATATACTCTCTCATAAGCGGATATTAGCTGTAAAATAAAAGATAAGTAATGCTACAATCCACAGACCTAGAGAGACTAGGTAACAAGGAGGGTTCATGGTGGGATGCCTAGATCTCCCTGGAAAGGGGAAATAGAGATTTCATGAGTGGACTGATGGTGGGGTGGGAGTGCAGAAGGAAAAAGTACTGAAAGAGACTACTGGAATTGGGGGGCATTTCAGGGTCAGGTAAAAACCTGGTGCAAAGGAATCTCCCAGGAACCTACAAGAATGACACCAGCTGAGACTCTTAGCAATAGTTGATACACAGCCTGAATTGGACATTTCCTATAATCAAATTGGTGCCTAGTCTGATTGTCATTGGAGAGGCATCATCCAGCAATTGATGGAAACAGATGCAGACCCACATACAAACATTAGGTAGAGTTATGGAAATGCTGCAGAAGAGGGGGAGAAAGGATTGTAGGGGCCAGAGGGGTCAAGGACACCACAAGAAAACTCACAGAATCAACTAACCTGGGTTCATAGGGGCTCACAGAGACTGAACTGGCAACCAGGGAGCCTGCATGGGACTGATCTAGGCACTCTGCATGTATGTGACAGTTGTGTAGCTTGGTACTCTTGTGAGACTCTTAACAGCAGGAACAGGGACTGTCTCCAACTCTTTTACTGGCTTTTGAGACCCTATTCCGAATACTGGTCACTTTAGGCTTACTGCAACTTGATATGCCATGTTTTGTTGATACTCATGGGAGACCTGCCCTTTCCAAAAGAGAAATGGAGGAGAAGTAGACTGTGGGGTGGGAACAAAGAGGGGTTTGGTGGAGGGACTGGAAGGAGAGGAGGGAGGGGAAACTTCAGCTGGGGTGTGAAATAAATAAGTAAACAAATAAATAAATAATTTTTTTTTTTTAAAAAAGACATTTTTTAGCAACTTGTTTAGCTTTACAAATCTTCCCTGTTAACACCAGAAACAATCTCTGGAAGATTCTTCAATGGGTTTAAGTCACTGCATGCCCATTGGCCACTTCCTTCTCCACTTGTGGCCATATTTCTGATAGTCAGAATGCTTGCTTCTCATAGAAACACTCAGAGAACAGAAAGGGCCTTTTAAGAAAAGCAACTTTAATTTTACTTGTTGAATGAACTGAGATTGTAACAAGGGAACAACACTCTAGTGGGCTTGAGTTAAAATTTTGGAAACTGTGAACTTTCTTCCAAACAGCCGCCTCATAAATCCTTTTAAGCATGCGGCCCTTAGCACGAGTCTCTACTAAATTAAATATCAAGCTGAGCTGGGAGAGGACCGGTGGTACTTTTGATTATTTTATAGGGTTGGGAGAGAGAAGACACCCAGGAATACAAACTTCTAATAGCTTCTTCTCCCTTGCTGCTTTTCTAGCCTTCCAAAAAGTTGCAGGAAGTTCTGAGTTCCAGCCCTTCTAGCTGTGCACTGACAGTCGGTGAGTCCTCGGCTTGGATACCAAGTACAATTGTGCATATCCAGAGTGCGTGGGGAATTCAATGATTTAGTGTGTGTGTTTTCTTCAGATTGCTGAAATTCTTCAGAACAAGACATTCCCACCTTTGGGGCACTGGACCACATCATCTGAGCCGATTTCAAAAAAAGGAAAATCAACAGTGACTTAGTAACTTCCAAGCTTCTGCCCAAATACTGTGTTTTGATGATTCTGCAAAGCAGAAGTTAAACAGCAGTCCTCTACCCATTCCAAGTACTTGAGAGTAAGATGAAACTGACTAGAATACCCAAATAAAACCAGGAAGCTTGCACATATTCCACAACACTGAACACTTAGGTTGCTTGAAAAATGTACAGTAATTGAGTTCTAGTCCTTTTCTGCTATCAGCCGGTAATAGGACCAGGGGAGCCACATCATATCACTGGGTTTGTTAAATGCAAAAAGGGGAGAGATGAGACTTGATATTTAAGATCTTTCTTGCAAACTCATTATTATGTTCAAGTTCTGAGCTAAGAGGCATTGTCAACCTTTGGAATAGGACTTTAGAGGAAGGCATACTCAGGAGATTTACTGTCTTATGTCATTCTAGTGACCCTAACTAAACTTACTTAGAACTTGCCAGACAGTACAGACCCTTGAATGCCCTTGATGTGATAAATGGTCTTTCTGTCTCGAAGGCTATATTCCTAGACAAAACGTATATCATCTGGAAGTTGCCAGGTAGAATGGTAAAGAAAACAATGAGATGGCTTCCATTTCCTATGAGATCAGTTGAAACAACCTCAATCCTCAGAACGGACATGCGGCAATCAGATGGCCTTCAAGAGGCAGGGAAAGGGCGCTGTTTTTACATATTGTCTCATTGGAGCTGAGGGAGTAAAGAATAAGCTATGCGAGTTCTTTTCTAGGCTCATCATTTTATGATTTCATAGGTAATAAGGCTCTGATTTTTCTTGTCTTCGGTTGAAATTTTGATGAGCACACATTTTTATTGAGATGAATCTTGCCTTAACAGCTGCAGGTGGGACATCGTTCATTAGGGACCTCTATATTGAGGCACACAATCCTCCCCTTCATTTATACAGAGAAACTCAACAGTGACACCATAATATTTGACCTTAACAGCTGCACCTGGAGTCATTCACCAAGAATACCACAGGAATTTTGCCAGCAGATTTAGCTCCTCGCATTAGCAGTACAATGATGCTGGGAGCCGTAGTCATCTGGACTGTTTTAAGAGCTTCTAGCACTCCTCAGTTAGGCTTGATGAATTAGTTCTCTCCCTGAAATATGGGGATAACATAACTCATTATTAGTACATTTTATGGAAATGACATTAATCCAAATTGTTAGTAATTTCAGGTGCATATTTCAAAAGCACATGATTTAATTCCACCCAGTGGAGAAGATTGGGCAAATTTTCTGTAAGCTCTTGTCATGACATGACTGAAGGCAAACGCTATAACGAGTGGGGATGGTCTTGGGAACAAGGCACATTTGAAGATTTAAACCAACAACTGTCTTTCTGCCAGTAATTTTTCCCACTCAAGGCTCCTGTGTATTGTAGACCTCCTGCCGCATGCAAAGAAGAACAGCAACTGACTTTATACTTTATTCCCAGGCTGCCGGTGCTCAGAAAGCAACCTCCCAAGACCACTCAGAAAGAAGCACCTGATGGGGAAAAGGACCAAAGCGCACCTCTATAAATCTATGCAGTTCCAATTTTACTCCCCAGTTCCAATAAATAGATAAGATGACTGAAGATAGTCTTGCAAGAAGTTAAAACAAGACCCTTGACCCAATTAATTGTCCTATGCTCAAGAAAGTCATCCATCCAAACCACCAATGGCTTAAGTCAAGTTCGTGGCTTTTCACTTGGAAAACTAACCACTCAATCTGATTTCTTTCTTACAAGTTGCCTTGGTCTCTAGCTCACCTGACTTCCATGATATGAACAGTGAATTTTCTAGGATGAAAATGAGATCAGATCATTCTCATGCTAAAAATGCTAGCCTATAGGCTGAGGCAGGGGGTGGCTCAGAGGGCCAGAGAACTTGCTGTGTAAGCATGAAGGCCAGACTCTGAGGCCCTGAACCTATTTGAAAGAGCTAGGCGCAGCCCTGCATGCCTGTAACCTCAGTGTTGGGAGACAGAGGCAGGATGATCCTGGACATGCAGTGGCCTGCTAGCCTAGCTCAACTGGTGAGCTTCAGTTTAGTGAAAGAGCCTATCTCAAGGAAGTAAGATGGAAAGTGTTTGAGGAAGATACTGGGTGTTTTCCACTAGTCTCTGTATGTGTACACATGTGTACACACGCACATATCACACACACACACACACACACACACACACACACACACACAATCAGAGTTTGGTCTGGGAATGTCTTTCAGTGATAGAGTGCTTGCCTGGCATGTGTTAAGTCCTGGGGATAAATTTCCAGTATTGAAAGACTTCTGTGTGGTAATATTGTGTCCCCCAATATGTTGTGCACCTTAATAAACTTATCTGGGGTCAGAGAACAGAACAGCTGCTAGATAGACATAGAGGCCAGAAAATTGTGGCACACACACCTTTAATCCTAGCATTCTGGAGGCAGAGATCCATCCGGTTCTCTGTGAGATTAAAGCCACACTGGAAACTGCCAGGCATGGTGACACACGCCTTTAATCCCAGGAAGTGATGGCAGGAAGCAGAAAGATATAGAAGGCGTGAAAACCGGGAACTAGAGCCTGTTAGGCTTTCAGGCTTTGGAGCAGCAGTTCAGCTGAGATGCATTCCAGATGAGGACTCAGAGGCTTCCAGTTTGAGGAAACAGCATTGGCTGAGAAGTTGGCCAGGTGAGCTTAGCTGTGGCTGGTTCTGTCTCTCTGATCTTTCAGTGTTCACCCCAATACCTGGCTCCAGGTTTGTTTTAATTAATAAGACCTTTTAAGATTCATGTAACACCTCTATGTCTCTAACAGCCATCGCACTGAGCTTAGGTGTGCTGCCTGTGACCATCTTGGCTCCAGGTTCAATCTGTTTCCTTAGAGGAATGGAATTTTTTGACCCATCAAATAGGTCTGTGTGGCTTTCAAAATGCTGTATTTTCATGTCTTTGATACTTTTGTATATGCCACTCACTTCTGCTTTGAGCTGCAACTTAAAGGATAGAAAAATGAAAGTTCAAATTTATTGGGCTCTTAATGATGAGCCAGGCATAATTCTGTTAATACATTCAGCCCTCTCAGCAGCAGTGTGAAGTGGGTGCCCTTGCTATCCTGGAATTATAAAGAGGGATCATGAAGCATAAAGCAGTTAAGTTACTTGTCTGAGGTTTCTCAGGTACAAAGAGTGAGATCTGGGAACCTAGGGAACAAGCTTGCAGGTGAGGTGTTGTACAGCCTCTGGGTATCTTTTTTTCAATTTTTTTTTTAAAAAACAAACATCAATGTGTGTTTCACTGGGATGCCCTTACTATGCTCACATCTGAAGGAGGAGCTCTGCACCCAGGCTCTTCAGCACCCCACGCTTCCCCCTGTTATGATACATGCAACACCGTATGCTGAAAACTCAGGGGTCTCTCCTGCATCCCCCTATGTACTGCTAGGCAAATATTTGTGAAAAGGAGAATACATTTTCACCTGTAATAAGTTGTTTCCTTTTGTTTGCAAAATAGCCATGTTTTTAGTCAGGAATGTCGCCCCTAGAAGACCATAGGTATTCAGTATTCCATGACAAAAACAAAAATTCAAATAGCATCATGGGTTTCCTCCAGTGCCCATCGGGAAACACATCTCGGGGATGGGGTATTGGTGATATGATCGATGTATGTTTTATGCATGTATTAAAAGGTCAAAACGAAGCCCATTATTTTGTACAATTACTATGCACTAATAAAATGAGTACTTCTTATTTTCTTAACCCTCTTTCCACTTCCTTAATCACAGGTACTACTCCTGTACTCTGAAACTATAAAGAAAAAAATGTTTCCTCATGCAGTCTTTTATACTTTTTTTCTTCCTTTCCTCTATATTTTCACTTATGGAGTCTTAGTTGGTCTGGGACTTGCTCTGTACATGAGATCACATTTGTGGCTATTTTCTTTCCTCTGCTTCCAGAGTAATGGGATTTTAGCCATGCACTACTCTTCTTGGTTGTTAGATGTCTTTGACATACAGACTCACCCTGTATCCCAAGCTGCCCCTTAACTTCTTATGGTATTCCTGCCTCAGCTTTCCAGGTGCTGGGATTATAGGCATGATACACAATGCCCAGCTTGCTAGCCTTTGGTTTATAAAGATTAGCACACATCTGTAGGTGTAACCAACCGTCTTATTAAATAAGAAACACAGAACCAATGTAAAAGAGAAAGCCAAGAGGTCAGAGCTCAGAGTTAAAATCTCACCCTTCCTCCTGCGGTGGTCCTAGCTCTCTGAAAAAGAGCTACTTCCTGTGTGTATGTCTTTTCATAGTCTTTTTGTTCTGCCTTCTCATTGGTTGTAAACCCAAACACGTGACTGCCTTGTCACTGCCTGTATGTACAGCCCCCCAGGTCTTAAAGGAGTATGTCTCCAATGCTGGCTGTATCCCTGAATACACAGAGATCTACCTAGCTCTTATATCAAGTGCTGGGATTAAAGGCATGTGCCACCCCCTCCACACTCTTGCTATGGCTCTAATAGCTCTGGCCCCCTGGGCAACTTTATTTATTAACATACAATCAAAATCACATTTCAGTACAATTAGAATACCACCACACACATCTTAATTTCTTCACAATAATGAAAAAAAAAAGTGACACCCGATATCCTTTCCAGGCTGCTTTTCTTGTAGGAATCAAGGGAAATAAAGACCTGCTATGTGCCAAGTGCTGTCCTAAGCATTGCATGTGATTTCATTCAAACATTTTACCAGCCTTTAGGACCATCTCCATTTTACAGGTGAAGATTTGCATGTGACATCCAAAGTGGTTAAGCACCTGTCATAGTCACTGTTCTACTGCTGGGAAGAGACACCACGACCATGGCAACTCTTATCAAAGAAAACATTTAATCGGGGGCTTGCTTACAGTTTCAGAGGGTTCATTCATGGTCATCATGGCGGGAAGCAAACAGGCATGGCACTGGACCAGTAGCTACTGGTGAGAGTGAGAGCTTTATATCCCGATCAGCAGCAGCAGAGAGAAGGGGGGAGGAGAGGCTTGGGCTTTTGAAACCTTAAAAGTTTCAAAACCTTAAAACCTTGAAAAACCTTTTGACACACCTCCTCCAAAAGGGCCACACCTCCTAATTCTCCCCCAAACAGTTCCAACAATTGGGAATCAAGCATTTAAAATTAGGAGCCTATGGGGGTCATTGTCATTCACAATACCTTATTCAAAGTCATGCAGAATGTAGTCTGTAGAGTGGGAACTCAAACTCATACCTGCTGATGTCCAAGGATCTGACTGATTTAAAGGTGTGTGGAGTCTGAGGCCAGGGTGGTCTTTTACAAAACTCACCATTCTCAGCTTATAAAGGAGAGCAAATTCACACGTGAACTAAACCTACTTTGTTCTGTAGAATAGGCTTTGTTTTAAGATTTCTAGAGAGAGGACCACTGCCCAGGGATCAAAGAAGCAACTATGGTGCAGCTAGTTAGTGTGGATCCTTCTGTGATTGTTGTGCTTCCTTGGACGAGAGAGAAACTTCCCTGGACTCATTTTCTCCATCTGTAAAATGGGTGCAATCATCAACAATGGAGGTGGGCACTGGGTTCTAATCTTTGATCTGCAATTTAAGGAGTAACTTTCTGGCCAGCACTGTAGATCAGGCTAACTAAGCAGAAGCCTTGGGGCCTAAGCTGGGGCTTCTGCCCTTCCTGTCTGACCAAAAAGGCCAAAGTCAGGACACTGACACTGATGATTTGTTCAACTCAACATGCTACTCTTTAGTTCAGGATTTACTGTAGGATGGAGGCATACTGTCCCGAATCCCTGAATCCTACTGCTAAATTGCTCCTCTTCTAGAAGTGACTAGAGCTTCTTGCCTCAGCTCTAAGCATCATGCATCTTATGGTTATACCATTCTAAACAAATCATAGTCAATTACTTAAGGTTAACAATTGAAATTCACAGTGGCAGCAAAGAAACTAGTCATTTGTAAGTCATTTGTGGTAATCTTTAGTAACCGATAATTAGACACTAATTACCTCATTTGCTTAGTGTTGTTTTTACTTAGTAAGACATTTAATGAGTTAATTACAAGAAAAAGAATTGAGTGGTAATTTAGTGCCAATTAAGGGGTTTATATATGTAAGCAAATAATAATGTTTAGAACCAGAACAGTGAACTGAATGATTTGGAGTAATGTGATAAGAACTGTGATACCCTTGTGTGAATTGCCATGGTGAATTCTTCTTGGTTTATATACAACCAATAAAACAGATTTCAGGTTATCAGCATTCCTCAGCCTCAGCTCTGTCGACATCCTGCACCCAAATAACAGTTTGTTGTAGAAGCTACCTCATGCCTGGTCGGCTTGGTGCCAGCATTGCCATCCTTTGCTCTGTGGATGTGGTGTACTTTCTGAATTGTGACAACAAAATTGTCTTCTGATACTGTCTGCCCCACAAGGGTAAGACATCTCACCCTGTTGCCAATCTCTGTGTTATATACTATTTTTTAAATTTTTCTTTGAGGTTAATTTTTACTGCTCAATCAAAGCTGATTGTGTGGGGTATCAAGAGGTATACATGACTATGGATGAGCGTGTATATAGAGGCCAGAGGATGAAGTTGGCTATTGTTTTTTCTTAGGTACATCTAACTTATTTTTGAGACTGAGTCTCTTAGTAGGTCCTTGATGTTGGCAACTAAGCTGGGCTGGCTGGCCAGCAAGTCTCAGGATCTGTCTCCATCTTTCCAATGCTGGCATTAACAGCACTAACTGTGGCACCCAACTTTTTATGTGGACTTGGGTCCTGTACTTACTTAACAAGGAGTTTACTGACCTCTTACCTGCTATCTGCCTCCCCAGTCTTAAGAATCTTATTATAACAGCATAATAACGTTATTTATCAAACACACTACATGAATTAACTGGCGAAGGGGTGAAAGCACCAACTTACGTCCAAAGTCAGTCTTTTACCGGCGCCTGGTCTGATGCAGGCAAGGTAGCATCTTTGCCCACAGGACCACTTCCATTTTTTTCATTAGTTAAAATACATTTACACAAACACACACACACACACACACACACACACACACACACACACACAAACACACACCATTTTCTTACCACATTTTCAACTTCTTAACTTGATTCAACTGATTATGATTACTACCCAAATCTCATACTACTCTACTATAGATTTGCTTTCATAGCAATAAATCTTCAATCTTTTATGATTCCACTTAAAATGTATTGAATGTTTTCTTTGTACCAGATAAATTTCTAAGCCATGGGGATAAATCAGGGAACAAATCAGACAAATGCATATTATAGCAGAGTGAGACATAGTATAGAAAGAAACAAAAGAAGAATGGTATGGTAGTTTGAATGTAGTTGGCCCCCATAAACTCATAATAGCCAGACACATAGAAAATATGAGATGAACATGCCATGCTGAAAAAAGGTACTGCCATGTGGTAGAACATAGATAAGAAACATGGGTTAATTTAAGATGTAAGAGCTAGTTAGTAACAAGCCTGAGCTATTGGCTGAGCATTTATAATTAATAAGTCTCTATGTAGTTATTTGGGAGCTGTGTGGTGGGATAGAGATGAGCTGTGGTCCTGACACAAACAATCAAACAAACAAACAAACAAACAACTCTGCCTACAATTGCTTTTTCTTAGCAGTCTATTAACTTTCCTATAATACTGTAGAATTTGCTTTGGATCCTTCTGGACTGACTTTCCTAGGTTGATTGGATACTCTAACAAATGCACAGTGTTGTTTCTTTTCCACTTTTAGCAAATTTTCCATCAATTAAGTTTTTGATAGTCATTCCATTCCATTACTTTGGTTCCTTTTGTAGGGGTCCTGGTAGAGACTTTTCTGTCAGTTGTATTTTTTGCAGATGGCCATAATGGCATATTTATTCTAACTCAGGTATTCTCATAGCATTCTTGACATGTTCCAACAAGGGGTATGTAGGACGAAGTGCTAAACGGTCTTATTAATAAAAAACCCAGAGCAGATATTGGGGTGTAAAGCTGAGAGATCAGAAAAGCATAAAGAAGCCAGCCATGTTCTTACCACTTGGAGATCCTCCGCCAAAGAGAGCTACTTCCTGTGTATCCATGCCTATATGTTTTTATTTTCTGTATTTCACTTCCTCTCTTCACCCAGCTGCATCACTTCCCCTTTCTGCCCAGCTCTGTCACTTCCTGTCTGTGTGTACAGATCTCTAGACCTTTATGGTTAACTAGTGTTGAAATTCAAGGCATGTGCCACCATGCCTGGCTCTGTTCCTAGTAAGGTCTTGAACTCACAGAGATCCAGCCAGATCTCTGCCTCTTAAGTGACAGGATTAAAGGTGTGTGATACCATTGCCTGACTTTTATGTTTAATATTGTGGCTGGCTTTTTCCTCTGATCCTCAGATAAACTTTATTGGGGGACACATATAAAATGTCACCACAGAGGTAGAATCTGTTCTTTCCATGAATCTAGTATTGTGACTACTCTGATTGATGAATGAATGAATGAATGAATGAATGACAAAAGAAAAAATGTCAAACATCTCATGAGGTTAGGGTATAAAAGTGGAATGGTTTCTTGGCACTCTCAAGTGAGATTCATCTGGATTTGTATTAGGCTGCTTGCTCTTAAGTTTCTATCACCAGATTATAAAACATCCCAACTTACTTAAAGAGGTTAGGACAATAGTTCCAGCCAATAAACCCATTTGAGCTCTCAGACAGTAGTCAGTATCAACCAGATAATAATTCTGGTCCTCCAGTGTTCAAGTCTTCTGAAGTTCCAAGCATCATGGAACAGAGCTAACTCACTGATGTCCTTTGTGAGCTCATAAACCATGAGCAAATTGTCCAAATCCTCTAGCATTAGAGAAACTGTTTTTCAGAGGCTGGGAGATAGGCACGCTTTGTCTAGGAATGTTGGGTGGAAAAAAAATTCTTTTGTCTGCCTTGTGTTTTTCTAGGTGGAAATTTAAAAGGGATTCTAAGAGACTGTAGAGTGGTGGTATCCAGTTGTTAGAGACTATGCTAGTGATTGTTGGAATAGTTACAGGTCAATGTTGAGACAGGTCAACATTGTTGAGACAGGTCAATGGAACTTGGTGAAGGCAAGCGTGTTTGCCACAGGCTTTTAGCTCCTTTTGAATGATTCAGTCACAGTTTTGATTTCTGTTGTAAAAACACGGTATCTGTGTTTTTGCATTGTTTGTACTATTGTGTGGATGTGTGTGTGTGTGTGTGTGTGTGTGTGTGTGTGTGTGTGACAATTACTCCTGTTTCTTTCCACTGTTAGTTTCTAGGTGAAGTTTGATTTCCTGGCTGCAGAAGGGTTGGGAGATAGCTTCTCAGGCTTCCTCATATTTGAGCTCCGTCTTTTCCATTTTCCAGTCTAACAGCTGCCTCTTCCTGGATTTCCCTTACCTGACAGTGGGGGTGTTTTCCTTCACATTCTTTGTTTCTTTCCTGTTTGACTGGGTGTCTTCTCTTCTGTATGGAGCTTCAACCTAGAAGGGAGGCTGGGTTTGTCTTTTGAGTTTGGAGTACAGTACTCATTGTTTAGTACTTTCAGACTACCCCCTGCAGATTTTGTGGGCCCAGATGGCTACCTAGGGTCTTACATTCTCTCCTAGGGTTTGCTGGTGTTCTCAGGGAACTTCAATGTATAGTCAATAGTGAGTTCCTGTGACAGTTTTGGGTTCTCCTGTTCCCAGCACCTTTCCTGTGCTTTATCCACTATAGAAGCTGATGGCTGAAGAGCCTTACACCTCTTAAGTGTTCTTCCCCTCCTGTATATACTTTGTAGTTTGTAGGAGTAGCTGGAACATAGTTTGGAACTTACCTGTGTGAGCTCTTTTGCTATTTTAGTCACTCCACCTATTTTAAGGGGAATTCAAGTAGAATCATATACTATGTACATATACTATATGTATCTACAACATTGGGATTATCTAAGAATTCCACACATGCCTTTTAATCTCACACTATTGTACATCTTTCTGGGTTGCAGGGTATTAAAGGCTAGGTATAAAACGTGTTTAGAAGAATTGTAATGGCACACTAACTCTCCTTTCCTCATGGGTTACCCATAGGAATCAGCCATGATCTTCTCCATTTTCACATATTGAGTCCTCTACGATAATTTGGAAATCTGTAAAATGAATTCTAGGCTTTATAATATGAAGGCATACAAGAGATTTCCCCTTTACAAATTCTCACTCTATCAGCAGTTCCTCTCAAGCCTTTGAAAGGTCAGAATTAGTGTGGGGAGTAGAGGGGTTGGGTCAGAAAGTGAGGAGAAGGAAGTGGGGGTGGGGATGAATTATGTCATCTCTGGCTAATGGAGTCCCTTACTTGCTACAAAAGTAATGTGCAGGGGCAAATTGATATGTTTCTCCTCCATGCTAACTGCTGCCCAGTGCACTAGCCCCCAACAGCTGCAGACCTCAGATGACATCAGCTTCCATTGGGAACTTGGTAGGACTCTGAGTACATGCCTGGAAAAATCAAAGCCAGTTAACTACACAGACAATCTTATACTCATGCTGTTGTAAGGCTGTTTAGAATAGCCAGGTTCTAAACTCAGCCTGGGAACCCAATGAGAGAAGAAAATATGATCACATACAGACACATAGACACACACATATACACAACACACACAACACACACACAATGAATTTTATTCAACCACACACACACAAAAAAATGAACTCATGACAGTGTCAGAAGAAGGGATGAAACTGAGCTCAGGATGTCAAGAGAAATAAGGTTTTAGACAGTCAATGTCACTCATTTCCTCTTAAATTTTTACTCTAAAGGCAAAGAAAACAGGATTTGAAAATGAAAGATTATTAGAAATGTGAAGGATAGGAAAGTGCAATAGAAAAGGTTCATATGGCCAAAGTACATTATGTGCATGTATGGTAATGTCACAATAAACCCTTGGCACAATTTTAAAAAAATTAAAAGAACAAGAAAATTTCAAAACAGATGATGTAAGATCAAGTATAATTGGCAAATCAGTTTTTAAATAAATTATAAAACAATGGAAAATAACTTGGTGAAAGAGGCATGGAGTAGACGAGGGTGCATGTAATGTTGTCAGCGCTGCCCTTTAGACCTTCACCCAGAAGGCTGGTGCCTTTACTGGAATCCTCAATTTAGACATGCCTGCCTGTCCTGAGCTTTCCAGAGGCGTGCTGAGCACAGTCAGCTGAAGCGCAGATGTTTCCGACGTTAACTCTGGTTTAAGGTGTTAGGAAGATTAAGCTTGAATTACATTTGGGAAAATAATCTCAACTATTATGAAGCAAATAAGTCTTTAATAGTATTTAAAGAAGCACTTCAAAGGTTTTTTTTTTCTGACTTTCTTTCCCTTACCAAATCTTCCTTTCCAAACAACATATTGTGGAGTTGAGTGCAAACGAATCAGTAGCATATGGCTTAATCTTCCCTCAAATCCCTTTGGGCTTGAGAAATTAATTGACAGACTCAGTGGCAAAGCTTCCTGGTAGTATTTGGAGCCCCAAATTTAGGAAGCATGTCTGGAATCACTTAACAACTGTGGTTCCAGTTAGCGCTTTCCTGTATTGAAAAGTCTTAAATCAAGGGCAAATGGGGATGCAGCCTTCATAGCTGGCCAGCTCAAGCTCTGTGCCTGTTCCCCTTGTGTTTATTTCACTGAAGATTGATTAGGAAATGTGCATCAGTTAAATTCAAATCCAAGCATGCTTTGCTTCCTCTGGACCGAAACAGTCATGCATGGGAAAGCACAGAGAAGCAAATCTGAGCCAAGCAATTACTGTGCTATCTAATATTTCAGAAGTCCCAGGCCTTCAAGAATCATGGGAGAGCTCAAGATGAGGTAGAGGGGTTTTGGTTTATGGTTAATCTGTGAAGTCTATTTTTAAAAGTTTCTCTCTATGAGCAAATAAGATTTTCTAGTGCCTGCCTGTGTTGAACTAGGAAAGTCAGTATGCTACAACTCCAGGAGTTTTGGAAGATGACAAATCCTCCCTGCCTGTCACTGGTTTTGTGACTGTTTTTAGAAGCTGAGCTGAAGCCTTTGGTTAGTTGCAAGGGCTGTTAGCAATGCTGATAAGTTCTTGCATGAGGAGTGAGCTATGGGGCCAAGGAACTTAGAGGTAGGGCAGGTTCAGTCTCAGAGGTTCCAGGCTTTGAATGCCTACAGTGGTTCAGAACTATGAGTCCTGCTGTCAGCCACCTGATGATAATCTTTTTGCTTCTCGGTAATCTCACCCTCAATCACAGAAGATGCAAACAGCTGCCCTCTTAACTCCAAAATACTTCAGTTATCTCTTGCTCAGGAAACACCTTTTCTATTAGGAGGAGGAAAGAAAAGAGTGACTTTCCATGGGTCTGGAGACCCAGACATACTAGACTCTTCATTGACACCATGTGGCTGGAGATCTTAATCTCATAAACATCCCTTTCTTCACCAGCCCTCGCTACTCCCTGCCAAAGGGACAGAGATAGGATGAGCAAGTGTCTACCACCACATACCAAGCTGCTTCAAGCCTCCATGGCTTTTATGCTGTGATGGATCATATACTCTGAACTGTGGACCAAAATGTTTGTCTTCCCTTAAGTGGCTTTGGTCAGTGCTTTTGTCACAGCAACAGAAGTAAATACAAACGATGTGCACCATCCACTGAGTGCCATGGATGGTGCCACATAAAACTTCATTGTTAGATCCCTTCCAGTTTGGTTCATCCCAGCTTATGAAGTTCTAGGGGAGATAGCAGCAAGGGCTACTGATCCCTGGAGCTGGTACATCAGGGTAATTGTGAAGTTTAGGTTGTGCTTATGGGCAACTTGACTGAAAGTGTAGATGAATTTCTGAACAGCCTTAGTAAAAAAGAAACACAGAGCCAAATACAGAGGAAATAGCCAAAGAGATCAGAGCAATAGCCATAACTAACTTTAACTTATCACCAGAAGTAGCTTCCCCAGAGAGAGAGAGCTACTTCCTGTCTGACTTGTCTTTTTATTGCCTTTCTGTTCTGCCTTCTCACTGGCTCTAAACCCAACCACGTGACTTCCTCATCACTGCTTGTCTATACAGACCTCCAGGTCTCAATGGTTGGTACTGGGATTAAAGGTTCATGTCACCATGCTTGGCTGTGTCCTTGACCACACAGAGATTCTGCCTGCCAGGTGATCAGATTAAGATGCGTGTGCTACCACCACCTGACTCACTTGTGGCTCACTTTGACCTCTGCTCTCCAGGCAACTTTATTAACATACAAATAAAATCACATTTCAGCACAATTAAAATATAACCATATTTCCCCTTTATAGTCTAATAAAAAGAAAAATGGAAAAGAGTTATAACTAATATAAGAAAAACTATATACAATAAGTACAATAACTACATACAATATATACAAGCATAAATACCTAAACAATGTCTAGTCCATTTGCATTTGACAGACTCAGAGAAAATATTCCATTATCTATCCTATTTTGGTAAAATGTACCTGATTTGCTTTCGATCCTAACTTATATTACTAACAGAACTATCTTATAATGTCTTTCAAATTTATACACTTATACCTCTTTAGTGAGTTTCTTTTCTGAAATTCTTAACAAGGAAAACTATAACTATAACTATCTTATCTTTAACTATAACTATCTAATCTTCAACTCACTATAACTATAACTATCTAATTTTCAACTAACTATAACCATAACTGTCTAATCTTCAACTCCCTCAGAGACCCAAGAAGGAAATATAATATTACCAAAAAAAAAAAAACAAAAAAAAAAAACAGGAAGTGCATGCAAGCAGCTTCCAAAAAAAAAAAAAAAAAAAAAAAAAAAAGTGTGAGTTTACAGAAACAGCCAGCTGCCTGGACAGTCACCTGAGGTTTCAACGCAATGTTGGGGCATCATCTTCAGCCCTTAGGCTTGGCGTATCTGACAGACTCATTTGTGAAGTAGGATGTACACAAGGCCTATAGTTTGACCTCACATTCACTGGGAGTAGTCCATGTATCATAAACACCTGAATTCCATTAGTGTCCTGTCATGATTCAGGATTTTAAATTCTGGAAATTGTCGAATTTTTTGGAATTCAGCTGTTTATTCTTCTTGGCTTGTGGGTGGCTTCATCTCGGCAGAAAGTTTTAGGAGTTATGATGAGTCTTGGAAAGGTTATTCTCCAAAGGCCTTTAAAAGCCATACCCATCAAAAAGCACGGTGCCTCTGGAAACACATGCTGCTTTTTACAACATTTTTGCATGTGGGAAGGGAAGCTCCTTTCCCCGGATTACCGAAAAATTCAATCAGTGTAACTACAGACACCACAGCTGACTCATATTTTGTCTTCTGCTGTTTTGTGCTATTTAACTATCGCTGTCTCTAGTTCCTTTTTATGGCTGTTTATTATCAGGATGTTTTGAGACATCAAATGCCAAATACGTTTTTTCCTAGTTCTGAAAAAAAATGAAGTTGCGAATATTATTGTTAAACATCCCTGTACTCACTATACAAATGAACAGATGTGAAACTGATAAATTTCTAATTTTTCAGGTTGAAGCCTGTCTTTGCCCCACTGGTCCCGTTCCTTACTTGCCAGAGGCAATATTCCTTGTAAATTTTGTGTGAATCTTTCCAGCCTATCTGTCTTCGCTTTTAGTAAAGAAGATTTAATATCAGCGTGTGCTACCGTTTTATAGTTTTAGAACCTGACCTGATTCAATTTGATTTAACTATGCCCTTGAGAGTCACCAATATCGATATGTGTAGATCTGGTTAACTCAGATTAACTAGGTGAGTATACTTTATAATGTCACTATCTCTTCACGGTCATGTATTTTCTTTATTTCCAACTTTATCCTATTTATACAAATGGTTTAATAATTTGGATAGTTTCAACTTATTGAGTGGCAAGATAAAGGATTTTGTAATGGATTTGTTTTATGTGTCTAGGTGTTTTGCCAGCATGTATGCTTATGTACCATGTGTGTGCCTGATGCCTGTGGAGGCCAGAAGAGGGCCTCAGATTCCCTGGAACAGGAGTTACAGATGGTCCTGAGCTGCCATGTGGATTCTGGGATTCAAACCCAGGTCCTCTGGAAGAGCAGCTGGTATGCCTGACCACTGAGCCATCTCTTCAACCCCTAAAGCATGTTTTATATGTAACAAAATGAGAAGGAAATAATTGCTTTCTGTGCAAAATTTCCCTGTAGTCCAGCACAGTTTGGGGAGGTAAAAGCATCAACTTGATGGACACTTATTCTGTATCAATTATTTTCACATCTTAGTTTTATTGATAAATTAATTTATATTTGAAAGAGTTTCACTGTATAGCCTAGGCTAGTCTTATATTCATGCTCATTTGTTTTTAATTTGTATGTAAATGGTTAAGTGCATTAATTGATTTTTAAATCTTAAACCAGCATTGCAATTCTAGGGTAAATACTCTTGGTCATGATGCATTTTCCTTTTAAAATATTGTTGGGTTTAATCTGCTGCTACTTTATAAGCTTTTTTTGTCTATTTTTAATGGGCAATATTAGTCTACAGCTTTTTTTCCCTTAGTTTTGGTAGGAGGAATGTTCTGACCTTACAGAATGAATTAGGTAGTGTATTCTTGTGCAGTCAATGTTATGGAAGAAGTTTTGTAGAACTGAATTATTTTCTTTTAAACGTTTCATAGAATTTACTTGTAAGAACATGTAAATCTTAATCTTGTTCTGTGGAAGTATTTTGAGCTACAGATTTGATATCCTTTATAGGTATGGCATTGTTTGGAGTACCTAATTACTTTTGAGTGATTTTTGTTACTTGTGCATTTCCATGAATTTATTCGTAACATCCAACTTATCACATATATAGCCATTAAGTTCACAGCTTTCCCTTACCGCATGCAGCATTGATTGTACAGCTGTGTTTCTTAGTTGCATCTTCCACCTTTTGTCTTCGTGGGTCCAGTGGAGTACTAATCACTTTTGTTCAGGGGCTCAGAGAGCCAGCTCTCATTTTTACTCAGTCTCACTATTGCTTTATGTTTTCTGTTCCATTGGTTTCTGCTTTCATCTTTCTTCTGATAACTTTGGTTTTTATTATTAATTATTGTTATTTTATTTTAACTCTCTCTGTGGTGTGTGTGTGTGTGTGTGTGTGTGTGTGTGTGCGCGCGCGCGCGCGCACAAGCCCACGCGTGTGTGCATGTACGGTTTTGTGGCAAGTGTTGGATCCCTTGGAACTGGAGTTAAAAGTGATTGTGACCCATACAATATGGGTGATGAGAACCAAACTTCAGTCCTCTGCAAGAGCAGCAAGTATTCTTAACCCCCACACCATCACTTCAGCCTCTTAATTCAGTTTTCTTTGCATATTCTTTTTAAAATTCTACCGAGGTGATTAAGACTGTATTCTACTTCAATGTAAGTGATCAGGGCTGTATATTTATCTGTAAAAGCTGTGTTAGAGATATCCCAATGGCTTTGATGTTTTGCTTATATTCTCATTTAGCTCAAACTATTGTATAAAGTTTTCCTTTGATTTCTTTTTGTATTTTATTTTAGAATAAAATTATATGGAAAGTTACTGTTTAGGGGCTTACCTTCATACCTTTTAAGGTGTAATCAGGCAGCATTTAGGTTAGGATACTCTTTCTTCATTGCTAGTGAATACATCCCCTTTAGAACGTTCTGACCAGTATTGGATGCAATGGCAGAGCTCCAGTGCCTTTTGTAGGGACATAAGCTTTTCCTGTGTCCAATGTGAGTTTTGAAGACAGTTTTCCAGTTCTCCAACAGTCTTGGGTATTTCTCTGAGTGCCGGCATCCCTGACTTCTTATCAGGAGTCTTAAGAGGAAGCTCTACAAAGCTCGAGGGCTCTCTTCTCATGCAGCTCTCCTCTCCTCCCTGCTCACTTGCTCTGAGAACTCTTACTTCCTTGACCTCCACAGACACCTAAATTCAGCTCCTTCACTCAAGAGCTGGAACACTGGCAGGTAAAGCTGACGATTGCTTTACTCGGCTTGTTTGTGTCCCTTCTCTTAGGGGTTGCTCTCCTTGTGCTGATCAACAAGATGCTGAAAGACCATTGTTTCATATATTTCCTCCCCTTTGAAATTATTATAAATGGGAGCTGACCCAGATGCTATTACTTCAGCTTTTCTTCAGTTATTTATTTTTTGTAAGTGAATTACTTTAGATTTAGATGACAGAAGTTACTATGTATGGAACAACTAAACTCCATAGTTTTGTGGGACTTGGTATAGGCTAGACAACATTCAGTGTTTTATACTTTTGAAGAAATTTATGAGAAAGGAAATGTGCTCAGCATGGATGATGAAAACTGCCATCAATCATTCATTATTTTTTTAAAATTAATTTAATATTTTGTGAGTGTGTGTGTGTGTACATATGCATGCCATGATATGTGAGTGGAGGTCAGAGAATAATTTATGGAATTGACTCTCTCCTTACACCTTCACATGGTGTATATGCAAGGTTCTCTAGAGGAACAGAACTGACAAAATGAGAGTATCTCTCTCTCTGTGTACATATATAAAAATTATATTGTTATATCAATTTATTATATTAAATAAATTATAAATTAAAATTATGAATATATATCATATAAATATATACATTGGTTTTATTACAGTGGCTTATAGGCTGTGGCCTAGCTAGTCCAAAAATGGCTATCTGCCAATGGAAAGTTGTTCATTCCATGAGACTGGATGTCCTAGCTGATCTTTGGTATATACACTGGAATCCTGAAGAAGTAGGCTCTAATGCCAGTGAAGAAATGAACTTGCCAGCAATCGTGAGGACAAGCAGGCAAAGAACTAAGATCTTCCTTCTTCCATGTTCTTCATATAGCCTGACACCAGAAGGTGTAGTCTAGATTTAAGGAGGATCTTCTCACCTAAAAAGATCCATAATTAAGGTGGGTTTTCCCACCTCAAAAGATTTAAATAAGAAAAACCCCTTACAGGTGTACCCAGATGCTTGGGATTTAGTCAATTCCAGATTTAGTTAAGTTTACAACTAAGAATAGCTATCACAAGTCAATCCCTTGTCAACTTGACATACAATCATATCTCTTTATGTTATACTTAACTTCCAAATGAAAACAATAACCAGGTCATAATTATACCTAACACAATATAACTAACTATCCTATGTACAACCTCAAATGCACTGTGCACAATATCATATAACTATCCCATATACAACTTCACATGTATTAATGGCTCTCTATAGCCTTATATATTTGAATGCTTAGTAGTATTAGAAGGATTAGGAGGTGTGGCCTTATTGTAGCAGGTGTGGCCTTGTTAGAGGTAATGTGTCACTGGGGATGGGCTTTGAGATTTCAAAAGCCTAAGCTAGGTGCAGTTTCTCTCTCTCTCTCTCTCTCTCTCTCTCTCTCTCTCTCTCTCTCTCTCTCTCTCTCTCTCTCTCTCTCTCTCTCTCCCTCTCTCTCTCTTTCTCTCTCTCCTTTTGCTCTGCCTGCGTTTGTGGATCAGGATGTAAAGTTCTCATCTCCAGCTCCAGTTCATGCCTGTTTGGTTCTCACCATGATGATCATGGACTAACCCTCCCAAACTGTAAGAAATCCTCTAATTCTTTCTTTTATACAAGTTACCTTTTTCATGGCACCTCTTCACAGCAATACAACAGTAATGAAAACACATGGGTTTTGGGGTTCTAACATAGACCATCATTGATGTTTCATTTGCTGGGCCATCTCATCAGCCCCATTTATTCTTTATATAGTGGTCAGAGTGATTCTTTCAAATTAGAAATCAAATCATATCACCAACTTTCTTAAAAGTCTTTCATGGTCCTCCAGTTTTCTAGGATAAAAGTCTATCGCATCCAAACCTACAAAGCCCAGCATTGGCTAAAATTATCACTGGTTCCCTAACAGCCTGCAACCCTATAATCTTTGCTCACATAGCCTTCCTGACCTTCACATGTTTTAAAATCACCACTGACTTGAGCCTTTAACCTTCCTGTCCCCTCCACCTAGATGGCTTTTCAATACTGGAGGGTGAGATTGCTGTTTGAAGTCACTGGTATTACTACTAAATGTTACCTCTAGGTCTTCAGAGAAGACATCTCGATTCTATGTAGTCAACTCTCACCTCACATTATGTTCTTCAAAGCATTCACCACCATTTTTCTCTAATCTTGTTATACTTTTGTTTCCTTATATGTTGCCCAGAATAAAATCTTCAAGACTTCATCTTTTTTGCTTTGCTTGCAGGATAGTGTAGGCATACAATAATTGTTCATTTAAAGAAGGAAGATATCCACAGGAGTAGACAGCTGTTCTCCATTTATCCAGGCTACTTGTGGTCCTCCTGCTTCAGCCCGCTGACTGTTGAGCTGATAGGCCTATGTCATCATGCTTGGTAAAAGTAAATTATTATGTGTGCTCTAGAAATTAATTATATCTTTGATTATACTAAAGCTATGAAAGAAACAATAATTATCGAACAAAAGCCATCTTACATATATCATGGGACAAAACAGAATAATTTTATAGATATCAGATAACATTATGAAATTACCCTGCTATGTTTAGTTAATGGATAGACAAGGACATAAATCCATGTCCAAATTTTCTCCCAATGCCATATCTTTCTGTTATTTCCCAGTACAGATCTTTAGCTTGGTCATTAGAACACTAGACAGCTCACTTAAAGGTTCATTTAAAGGTAGCAGTCATATTCGCCTCATGGTATACCATGTGGGCCAAAAACAAATATTCTTTTGCTTTATCTCGTGCAGGTAAAATTGCTTTCCCTCAACTGGATAAAATAATATGCATGTTCTCCCTCACAGTTTATTGACCACTCTGTTTCCCGCTGGTTTTCTTCCTGTGTATTCTCAAGGCATATTTAAAATGTGGTCTTGAGTTCCAAGAAATAGGCTAGAGAGACTTCGGTCCAGCTAGCAGGAAACATCTGTAGCTGAGGTTGAAGATCTCTTACCTTTCCTGGAAGAATCTCTAGTAAAGCAGAAAAGCCATATGAAGAGAATTTGTTGAAATTGACAAGTACCAAATTTATAACCAGACCGAGAAGTAACCCCATTGAGTCCAAGTCACAGTCCCTAAGAGCAGGACAAACAAGGCTTCATCCCCACATTTCTTCATGTCATTCTCACTTATTGTTAGAATGCTGTGGATTATTTTATAGGCAGAGTCCCAGTGCAATTTTGGATGGTCAGATTGAATATCCAAAGAACATGTGAGCAGAAAGAATAACAAAGAAGAACATCACACCTTTGCTGTGTGTTCAGCAACTCAGCATCCATAACCTAACATTGACCTGCTTTTTGTAATAGCATTCCAATTAACTGTTGAGTAATGGCTTTTCCATGGCCATGTTTCATCCTTGGACATTATAAGTAAAAGTTAGCCTTCTTTCTTCTGTCCGAGGAGTAGGTAAATGATCAGAGTTTACATACTTTAGTCCCTTTCCTGTAATACTATGAACATATCAAAAAATAATAATGCTTCTTTATCCTAGTGGATCAAATATCTTAGTGTGGTCAGATATTCTGTTAGCCAGAATTCCTTACAGTCCAGTTTCGCCAGTCATCCCATTGATTATGTGAGCTACTCAAGAGCTTTCTAATAAATAATGTTTTTCTCTTTAATCCTGTCCTGGTTAACTTCTCTTGCTTATTATAGTCTGGGTGTGTTCTTCACAGGATCATAGGTTTCCATATTTGGTCTCCATCTGGTGATACTATTTTGGAAAACTATGGGATCTTTTGCACATAGGGCTGTAGGGCTTGGGGCAGAGGGGCATAGCCCCTTAGCTTCCTGCCCCAATGTTTGGTTTCTGATTCACCTAGAAATAGCTCCCATCCCCTCACACAGAACCAGGGCCACCATGCCTCCCTATCCATGAAATTGCTGTCAGCGGTACACTCATGTATATGCATTTTGGAATGTCAGAAGCACTTGTCCTAATTCCAACAACCTAATTATCACAGAAGAGTGAATGAAATGGAAGTAAGCTGTTGCTAGACTCTTCATTGCTACTTTGACTTTTCTCTTCAACGTGACTCCCATTCTTTGGTTTTTGTATGTTTCTAAATAGTAAGCATTAGGATCTCTCGGAAAGAGAATAACTAGTCTTGCTGCCTGCACCTCCCTGCATTTGAATGCCTTGCATCTCTTTGCACTGATCATCTGCTGCTCTGATGATGCACACTGAAGCAGAGTCAAGTTATCCTTCTTGTATTCTTGTGCCAGCCCTTTAGCGTATATCCTTTTGGGCCACTGTGTACATTTCCACATGCCTTTGATAATCATGGAGCTTCTTGATTCAGAATGCAATTTGTGATGTTTCTTCTTCAACAGGAAAAGTGGCACAGGGCATGAATCTTACCTGAAATTTCTAATAAGAACTTGGCCTGGGAAGATGGCTCAGTGGATAGAGTTCTTGGCATACAAGTGTCAGGACAGCAGTTCAGATGCCTAGCACCCATGTAAAAATCCAAGTAGGTGTGGTGGCTGCCTGTGATCATGGCACCTAAGAGGCAGAGACAGGGGATCCCCAAGACAGGATGCCTACCTAGTGTATGTGAATCTATGAGCTCTAGGTTCAGAAAAGGAACTTAAACTGTACCATAGTTAAGAAAAAAAAGTGGAGAGCAATGGAGGAAGACAGCTGTGTCAACTTTGGGGTTCCACATGTGGACATATATGTAGGCATGTACATACACATGTATGCCCGTACATATGCAAGCAAGCATCTCTCTCTGTGTCTCTCTTTGTCTCTCTGTCTCTCTCCCTCTCTCTTTCTGTCTCTCTCTCTCTCTCTTTCTCTCTCTTTCTCTCTCTCTCTCTCTCTCTCTCTCTCACACACACACACACACACACACACACACACACACACACTCCATACCTACACATTTTTGGTAAAATTATTAAGGCAACTCCATGTAGTTAAAAGGGAGGTTTATTTTGTGGGGTAACTCAAAAGTGAAGGGATAGGTAACAGGGTCTGGGAAAGGTATAGCATAGTCCAGCAGTGTTCTTTGGAGTACTCTGCTCAGTCTACCTCCAGCATCCAGGGTCCAGGAACCAAGAGAGCCGGTGCATCTGGATCTTGGGTCTTCAGGGCCCTCTCTTGGCCCCGCCTTGTAGGCATGGCAGTTACTGAAACCTCAATGGGGGTTGGAACTTCAAGATCAAAGCTGGAATGGCTACCCACTACAAAACATGCAAAAAAGTAAAAAAAAATTTATAAACTTCTAGCATACCATAAGAAGTTTAAAAACTCAGTTAACTTTTTTTATTATTATATGTTGTCTAGACATGCCATTTTTATAACAAAATGGGATATCCGTTGCTAGAAAATATTTTGTGTTTCAAAATAAAATTCTTCTAGAAGTCAATGGGAATTAAGAAAGAGGCCAGAAACAGAGGAGCATGCCTAGCAATTACAATGAATTTTGTATGAAATTTGGCACCCAAGTCTTAGAAGATGGAATAAGCTATGTATTACTCAGAGACAGAGGCTGAAAAAATATACTTGGATGTGAACTCCAGCTTGGAGAAAAGGATTGGAAGGTCCTTCCACAGTCCTTTGAGGGGACAACTGAGAGGGAATGGCTGTTGTTCAGGTCACCTGTCTGGGTTAGTGGCAGAGATTAGTGTTGAGAACTGATGGGCTCTTGGACTTCAGGGTGCACTTTAGCATTACAATGGACTCTTAAAGAATCATGGGAAGGAAGTTTTGCAAAACAATTGGCAGAAAAAGTATCATCATAGAGAAGAAACTTGGAAGGGGAAATCATCTAGGTTCTAAGTCTGGCATGATGCCTTATCTCTAGGCTCCAGCAAGCCTAGAAATTAGGAGGGAATAGGGAGTATTGATCCAAATTAGACATAGGATACTAGAGCATGGGGATGAAATGTTGTGAGTTGGTTAGTGGGGAGAATAGGCTAGAGAAAGCTGGTAGGCAAGCATGAGAGGGTCAGGAAGAGGATGGCAGATAATAAAGCCTATAGGAGAGGAAGGTTATGGTCACAGGGGTGGCATGGGATATGGAGACAAAGTTTAGAGACATCAGGTGATTGTTTTTCACCTTATGGCTACTGTGGTTGTCATCCTAATGGATGGAACTCTGTAAGTGATTCAGTGGAAAGGTACTGAGTAAGGTAGTATTAGAAGCAGGAAATTGTCTGTTCTATACAATCCCTAAAGTAATAGAATTGACTTCTACTGAATTATCTATAGAGACTGAATAAGTGAACATACATTTAAAAATGTTTATATCTTGGTTCCACTTTAAAAAATAAGCCTGAATAAAATTAGAAATTGATATGCTCCATGGTGAGACATATTTGAAGTGGCATATGGGCAGAAATTTGTACTTAGCTTAATATAAAGTGGTTGAGACAGACAAATCAGACAGACAAATGGCTTCCTACTGCTTAGATAATTTTAGGAAAGAAACACATTTGGGTGTAATGATAGTCCAGGGTCTGTTCATACACAAACCAGTAAGTACTGAAGCCTACAATCACTGCAAACATTTGACTTTCCAATCAGGCCTGTTCATGACTGAGCTTCTCCAATGCTTTGTAAAACTATTTCCCAGGAACTGTAGGGTCCAAAGCATTCATTCCTGAGTGGGAGAGTTGTCCTCATACTCTGCTACTGAGCACATGGGTTTTCTTTCTCTGTTCACTGCTCCTTTGACTAGAGATTGAATTCTCCTCTCAGATTTATGGCTCAAGAGCAGTTTGATGTGCACAGTCTCTATTCCAATTTCCAGGTTCTATCAGTAATTTACCTGGTTTGGTTTGGCTAAACTGAGCTGGCATCTTATCACACTCCTCAGGGGCTGTTCATGATACTCTGAACTAATGGTGGTCATAAAAACAGTATCAGCAATAACAATAAATCCAAAGAAAAGCCACCAAGCTTTATAGACACTCCTCAGCCTGCACTGTGAATTTTCCCATTGTTTTCTGTCTCTGGTATTTTTCTTGTGGAAATGTGTTGATGTGGAAAGCTATTGCCTGCCCACCACTAACACGTGTCCTCATCTCTGATCCATTTCTACTACACAGTCTCTGGATCTTTGAAGACATTTTTCTAAATATCACTTACCTGATTGGGAATTAAGTGGGTATTCTGTATTGGGCAGGTGTCTGAACTGGGATAGGCTGGAACATTTTCTATCTTTGTCCCAACTGTCTCATTTTGTGAGTCAAAGTATGAGTAGACCATGAGCCATATGGCCTAGTTTCTATTTTGATGTTTACAGATTCACAAATAACTATCAAGAAAGCCCAGTACAGGACCTGTTGGACACAAGAAGTTTGCAGGCCTTAATCACATTGAAACAGTGGGTATAACTCTACTTTTTATATTTAAAAAAGTTTAATAGAATCTACTTCCTTTAAAAAATTTTATGAAATCTACCTATTTCTTATCAAAGATAGACTCATTTGAGTATATGTATTGTTTTCTTATTTCTATAATGGGACCCAAGAAAGACCCCCTTGATTTTAATTATTAATGAATATGTATAGAGCAATTGATGAATAGACAGCTGAGGAATATTTTTACGATATATGGCTTAGCTACCTGTTAAAATCCCAATAACCTGTATCTGCTCAGGGTGTTTTGGGTACTGTAACTTAGTCTCAGGCATCAGTGTGCACTCGGCCTATTTGGTGTGCACTTATTTCTACTAGTATGATTAGAAAAGCCTTGTAAAAAAAATCTACACCAAAATCGAATGGACCATTTTTATATACGTGTCTTTGTGCACTTGTCTGTTTATGTATGCAAGTGAGAGTGTGTGCCCATGTTTGGAGGTCAGAGGTCTATATTGGATCACTTCAGTCATGCTTTACCTTATTTGTTCGGAGGCAGGATCTCTCACTGAACTTGGAGCCCTATGATTCTGCTAGGCTGGCTAGCCCACAAGCTCCAATGATTTGCCTGTGTCTACCTACCAGCACTGGGATGACAAGTGCCCATCAACATGCCTGGCATTTCAGATGGGTTCTCAGGCTTGAACTCATGTCCCCCTGTTTGCATTTCAATCACTTTAATGACAGAGCTGTATCCTCAGTCCCGACAGGACCAATTTTGATTGTCTGCTGCTTTAGGGTAAGAAAATACATAGTTTTTTTTTAAAAGGGGTGCTTAGACTTTCCATTTTATGGTCAAATAGAATCAGAAATGATTTTAATAATCTCAGAAGAAGATGAGTTAATTATTGGCCAATGCTACTTCCTGAGTGTGTGAAATTAACTTTCGAATGGTAGTATGACTTTACCTAGAATATTCATTTCATTTTTTATCTAAAAGGATTTAAATATATCAAATTCAACTAATTTTTGGCAGTGACATGCATGGAGAAGTACTTTTTTCCTGTAGAATACTTTGATTTTAGACTGGAGAACCCATAGATTGTGTCCTAGTATAAGGCACAATAAAGTAAGTGGAGTATAGAGTGTTTGCTTTCCTAGCTGCATTCTTCAGTAGCCTTCAAACAACCTTTCTGCTGTTTGAAGGTGCTGGGGATTTTCTGTTAGGTCAGCACCTCTGAGACCTGGTGAGGATGAATTGGTAGAAAAAGCTGGTAAAGGGCAGATTTTTGTTGTCCTGCATTAAACAAATTCTCCGAGTTTGATCATTGCACTTGGAGAAACCCTTCCGAAAATGCAGGAAGAGAAAGAGAACTCTCAAATCCCTTGATCACCCATCTGTTTCACCTAAAAATCACGCTGGCCTCCCCTGGCTACAGTAATGCTTTATTGTGCCTTCCGACTCCAGGATTTTTAGTTCATACAAAGAAGTAAAGAATAGTATCTGTAACAGAAAAGTGTGGTAGGGGTAAAGGAGACAGAAAATAGGTCACTGATGGGAAGTTGTCTTGTGTGTTCCTTTTTTTGACTTTACTTGAGTATCAAAATCCAAGTGTCAGGTATTGTGTTGTGAAATCCTCTCCAGTGAAACCATCAAACGTCATTTCAGTCTCTGGGTGCCTATGTGACCACACAGAGAGAAAGTGGTTGAAGCTGGAGTTAGCCTTAACTTGGGATAGGTCATTTCTCTAGTTAGCCTACTTTTAATGTCCATCTTTCTCATCAAAAGCACAAAGGAAAAGCAGGATTGTGTTAATCGTATGCAATCTGTACAGCCACACAGTCTTCACATAGAGCAGTGGTTCTCAACCTTCCTAATGCTGTGACCCTTTAATACAGTCCCTCATGTTGTGATGACCCCTAACCATAAAATTAGTGCCACTTTATAACTGTAATTTTGCTGCTGTTAAAAGTCATAAAGCAAATACTCTTTTTTTTCCAGTTTTACTCAATTATTGAAAAAAATAGCCAAATGAATGGAAACACATGAACTATGAACCAAAGGTTGAGGGGCCCCCAGCTGGATCAGGCTCTCTGAATAGGTGAGACAGTTGATTGGCTTGATCAGTTTGGGAGGCAACTAGGCAGTGGGGCCAAGTCCTGTGCTCATTGCATGAGTTGACTGTTTGAAACCTGGAGCTTATGCAGGGACACTTGGCTCAGTCTGGGAGGAAGGGACTGGACCTGCCTGGACTGAGTCCACCAGGTTGATCGCAGTCCTTGAGGGGAGGACTTGTCCTGGAGGAGGTGGGAATGGGGGGTAGGCTGGGGGTAAGGGGAGGGGGTGGGAGGGGGGAGAATAGGGGAACCCATGGCTGATATGTAGAACGGAATGGTATTGTAAATATATATATATATCAAATACTATTGGTGATAGAGGTTTGCCAAAGGGGTTGTGACCACTTCTACCTGTGACCAGGTAGAGGACCACTGACCAAGAGGCTCTCATGATTTGCACAATGTTTTTCTGTCCTTTTAGGATGTGTGTCTGTCTGTCTCAGTGCATACTGATGTGTGCTTTTGTGTGTGCACATGCACCTATGTGTCCATGCATGCAGAGACCAAAGGAAAACCTTGGAAGTCATTCTTCAGACACCATCCACCTTTTTCTTGCTGACTAGTGAGCCCTGTGGATTTGCCTGTTGGCCTCCCTAGTAGAGGGACTACAAGTACACTCACCAATCCTGGCTTTTTATGTGGATTCTGTGGATTAAACTCATTCCTTGTGCTTGCAAAGCAAGCACTTTACCAACTGATCTATTTTTCAAGGCCCAAAGTTCCAAACATTTGTTGGAAAATATATAGTTGGTTCTAAGGGTCAGCTGTTGGTATTACTGATTTTGGTGACAGATCAGAAATAATAACAGAATAGGACTGAGATATCTAGTGTACAGACATTTCTAATGATTGCTGGTCTGGGCAATTGAACATTTAACCTGTCTGGCAGACTCTTTGTAGTGAGTCAGCCTAGGTCAATGTTTTAAAAGTGTTTCCTTTTGAGAGGTCATTCGTGATGTCTGTTAAAGGCTAAGGAGGAAACCTGGTAGATCAGCCTCCAGTCCGATCATTGCTTTAACACAATGAGAGGAATTTCTCTTCCCTCTTAGGTGTTCAGAAGATCACTTTAGGAACTATAGTTCTGACTGGTATTCTGGATAATCAGGATTCCAGGTTGAGAGACAGGGATGGCAAAACTGAGAAACAGGGCAGGAAAGTTTTCTATTAGAAGCCAGGACAAATGTCAAAGGAACTACAATGATGAATAAACTCTTGGTTATAAAATGGCAGCTGAAATTCTGTCTTCACAATGAATTCTTTTCAGTGTACCTCACTTCACATAGCCCTTTTTGCTTCAGAACTCTCACAGTTCTTAGCTAAGTTACAGCCTTTGACTGATACATAATGCTGTTTAAAATAATGTTTAATGAAAATTGATAATATTAGTATTGCAGTCTTGTGGGTTTATTTGTTCCTGGTAGAGAAATTTTCATTTATGTGATTGGTCTCTGTGGTTGGATACAGCATAGTACAAGATGATTTTCTAAGGATGAGTTCATGCAATTGATGAAAAGTTAATGAGCTCCTTTAAAGCAGACCAAGCTAATTTTTGATTTCTCTGTCTCTGTCTCTGTCTCTCTCTCTGTGAATGCCTGTGTACACATGCACACTCATGGTTGTGTGGGGGCACATGTGCTTGTGAGTGTGTGTGCATCTGTGTTCAAGTACACATGAAAGCCTGAGGTGGATGGTGAAAATCATCCCACAGTGCTCCTTTACTTTATTAATAGTGGGAGGATCTCCCAGTCAAACCTAGATCTTATGATGTGGCTATTATCACTAGCCTGCTTGCTCTGGGAATTTCTTTCCCCTGCTTTCAGAGATACAGGAAGGCTGTGATGCCCATCTGGCATTTAAATACATTTACAGTGATCTGAACTTGGGTTTTTATGCTTGCATGACATGTGTTTTAACCACTGAGGCATCTAATGTGCATTTCTGTGTTGGTCTCAGCATCTAGTAGAAAATTACGTTTATTCCATGTAATGCAGAATATGAAAAAATTTCTCAGTTACTCCCCAGAATGTTGCATGGGAGAAGCTTTAAAAAGCTACATGAGCAGTCTCAGTGTGCCATAAAATACAAAGTCTATGTTCAGTTTTATCTCCTTGCAAATTGTCTTTAAAAAATCAATCAATCAGAAAAACAAACAAATTGATGAAAATTAAATGGAGAAAAAGCAACTGATTCTCTTTCCATTCCCCAACATTATGGCCTAAGTGTATAGAAATCCCTAATCCTCTAGAAGGAAATGTTCCTATAAACATGTCCCATCTCAGTGCTTAAGCAATAGAAACACATCAGCAATATCAGAGAGCCCTGGCCAGCATTTTGTACATCATATTGGAAGAAAAAGAAATTACCCTTGGAGATTATCTAACTCACAGTCAGTTCTTCAGGACTGCATTTTGATGAAACATATAAACTGAGCATTAAGAAAATCTCCCCAACAAAATGAGCAAACAGTGATTGAAAGCACCTTGTAGTCCATAAGTGAGTCCTGAGGACCAAGGGCAATTTGACCAGAGCTAGTCCGTTAGACACCAGGCTGATTAAGAATGATCAGTACTCTAGTATAGCTGGGCTAGAAGATAAAGCAGAAGGCACTGTGCACTTTCCAGTATACATTTATAACATTCAAATTGCAGTTTGCTAGTTCGATCACTTTTAATAAATCCATTTTTGTCATCACTGAACAGTTTCCAACTAAAGAAACCCTCCAGGTGCCATTAAATATAGAAACGGGCTGCATCAATGTCACCTGATTATTAGAATTAATCTTCTGGCACCTGTCTCATTTTCAGAATTCTGTTTTAAGGAAATTAAACTTTGGAATGCTGTGTGCTTAAGTACATATTGTTCATGTACATGGGAAATTAATACTAACATTTGTCAAGTTCATCATTAACTAAGGAGTAGGTCACCCTGTGGAGGGAAGAATCTGAAGAGCAATTACTCCATGTTCTCTTGCTTTCCTTTACACTCTTGTCTGTTTACAAGGACTCTCTGGCTTTCAGCTAGCAAAATAGACTTCTCTTCCTTCTTTTCAGGCTTCCTTCTCATGCTATTCTTCTCTCTCACTTGCTACTCTTCTCCATCTATCTGCCAGTCATTTGAGAAGTACATTGCCCAAGTCACCGTGGAAGTAGGAGAGGCATGCTATCCTGACACGGTGTTCTTTAGTGTTCAATGATAAGTAATGGTGCCTGGGATTACCTGTGATAAAATATCCATACTAGGCTAGGTTCTCTGTTCATCTTGTTGAAGTGTTTCTTTGTGTCTGAGATGATAAACTTTCATGTGTCAGGAGACACAGAGGTCTGATATAAAACATAGTGAGTATGCTTAGATGTGTTGACACTCTTTCTTTGAAAATATGCATCATTTCAACATCCCAGTCACTGGTAACAGAGAAAAGCTTGAACATAGTGTTTCCTATTTTCTTCTTCAGACTTATTGACTAGTGTGTCTAGACACCATGATTCTCATTCAAGTTTTAGACACTCAATACCTTAGACTTCAAGATGCTAAAAGGCCAAGAATAAATCTTTCTTCCGCTTCTTATAGCCACTCGATCCCTCTCCATGTTCTTCTTTTATTATCATTGTGTACATGAGTGCGAGTGTGTGTGCATGCATGTATGTGGGGGGGGGGGCGCTGCATGCCATGATGTGGAAGTGAGAGGACAATTTTGTGAAGTTGGTTCTCTCCTCCTACATTTACCTGGGTTCCAATATTGACAGGGTTGGCTTTGGGTTGCCAAGCTTGCAGGTACTCACTAGCCCATATTAATTCCCTTCTAAGAAAGTAGTAAGTTGTATTTGATAGACTACTGAAATAGCAATGAACATAATGTATGAGAAAATTTGCAGAAGGAGATGATTACTGCTTTCTATGTATTGGAATCAATAATTAAAACATGCCTTGGTATGAGAAAACAGATTGAAGGTTGAGATTATTGAATGTATTGGCCACTTTTCATGTTGCTGTGAAACATATCTGACAGAAACAACTTAAAGGAGAAAATACTTGTTTTGACGATGGCTGGGGAAGGCATGGGCAGAGTTCACAGCAGCAAGAACCTATGAGAGAGTCTTCTTATGTCTTAAGAAATCAAGAAGTAAACGAGGTTGGAGAGATGGCTCAGTGGATAAAGTGAGGACTGGGGTTTGGATTCTCAGCACCCAGATAGAAGCTAGTCACCATGGTGCACATCTGTAAACCCAGGACTGGAGAGATGGAGACAAGTATATTCCTAGAGTTTGTTGTCTGGCCAGCCCTGCTTACTCAATGATCTCCAGATGCAGTAAGAGACCCGCTCTCAAAAAACAAGGTGAAGAGTGAGTGAAGAAGACACCAGACATTGGTCCCTGGAACACACACACACACACACACACACACACACACACACACACACACACACAGAGGCACGCACGTACCCATGTACCCACAGACCCACACATGCATGCACCCATGCACCCATTCATGCACCAAACAAAAGCAGAGAGCTTGAGCTAGAACCAGAGTTAGATATAACTTTCAACATCCACTCCCAGGGGCCCATTTCTGCTAGCTAAGTCACATGTCCTGTAGGGTCTACAGCCTCCACTCTTACATCACCAGCTGTGTGGTTGTTTCACAACCAAATCATAGCATCAGTGGCAACATCCCTTCTTTCAGGTTCAACAGCAGGCCCAAGTGGGCATTTAAGTGGCAAAGCTTTTGACAGTACCATCACGTATCTAAATAAGCCCTCTACAGTGATTTTTTAATTTTTGAAAAATATATTTGAATTTCAAATAGCCCATTGCAAATGCATGGGACAGTTGACTGTCTAAGCCTTTCACCTATAAGGGAGAAAGGCCACAATACTCATGTGAATGTTTGAGTCGTCTGTAGGGTTGACTGCTTTACCTTGTTGACTACGTGCTACTCTGAGCCATTCATTGAACCAATGGCTCAGCTTCTCCCTGGGCACATCCTTCTCTCCATCTTGCTACTGCCAAAAGAAGGCTACTCTGTAGATGGTGCTGTCAATGACCAGTCAATTTGATTGCCTGTGGGACACCCAGAGACAGGCACACTATTTAAGTGACTCTGCTGTTGCTGTTCATAGTTTAGTTGAGTTTTCTCTTATGCAGAGTAGAGTTACTTTGGTTATTCCTAGAAGTGACAAGTTTGCTATAGAAGCCCGAACTTGCTAATTCCCTAGGAGATTAATTTCCTGTGACTGTGTGTGAGGCAGATGCTAGCTTCCCATCCTCCGACTGTATTCTGAAGGGTGAAGGTTGTTGGCAGTTTTTCTTCTTTCAATCTTGAGGATGCTATTTCTTGTGAATGAAGCATTAAAATAGAACTCACTGCCTACGCCACTTCTGCTTCGAAAACTGTCCTTCAACTTTGTTCAGCTGTGTCCCTCCTTCAAGCCTTGACACTGCCCACTTGTCTTCCTAAGGCAGCCACACTCCCTGGTGAGCTCTGGCAGTACACCTCCCACAGACTTGATGTGATATGAAAAAGAAGACAGATAGAGAATATATGTATGTTCCTCACTACCGAGCCTAATTTCAAAGTTATTTTATAAAATTAATTGGCTCGTTTTTTCCTTAGCCATTAGCAAAGAGGAGATTCATAAGTCAGTGTTGATTGAAGCATATTTATTTAAATATTTAAATGATGAGAGTAAATACATGCTTGTTGTAATGACTTAAACATTCCAGAAATATTTAAACCAGAATCAGCTGTGTTCTCTCCCACTCTCCAATACCTCCCTTTCCAGTGGACCACTGTTAAAAATGTGATGTTTTAAATTCTTTTCATTTTAATTTATTTAAGCATGATTATACCGATTCTACAAATATGTAATTGGATTATAAAAACAGAGTCAGAATTTGTGTTATTCTGAAACTTTTTTCACTTTAGCATATTTTGTGGATATACTTTCAAAGTAACATTTTAAAATATGGCTCATTTAGGAGCTGGCGAGGTGGTTCAGTGGGTAAAAATACCTGCTGCCAAGCCTGATGACCTGAGTTTGACCCTCACAACCCACACTGCAGAAGGAGTATCCCTCTGACCTTCACCTACATCCCCACACTCAATAAATAAATAAATAAATAAATAAATAAATAAATCACAAGATTTTTAAAAATAAAAACATAGTTCATTTGAAAACATGATTACATTTATATTCCATATTGAGGATCATCAAAATTTAGGCTATCGTTCTCATATTGATAGGTATGTACATAACTCTTAAGTTTTTTTTTTTTTGCTAATAAAATATGACTTTCATGATCATTGGTATTCATTTAATATAGGGTATATAGAGAAATTAACATATAACCATATATATGTATTTGTATGTTACAAATCCCTAGCTCCTCAGAGGTAGGACTGGCCGGACAAAATTATTTGCATTATATATTTTGATTAGTGGTTCCAGGCTATTTGAGAACTGTTGAAAAATGTTGTTCTCCTTGATTCCAAGCAAGCATATTTTGCTACTTCCATACTCTTATAGGAGGTTCTAATTTTATAGCAGAAGGAAGATTTATAACTTAAAACTTCATATTTATTTTATCAACTTTTTGGAATGTTTTAATGTGTCTATTGGCCTTTCCTTTTGTACTTCATCTTTTTATTAAAAACATTTTTTTCATAAAATACATTTTGATCACAGTTTCCTTTTCCCAACTTCTCCCAGATTCTCTCTCACTCTTCCAATTCCACATCCTTTCTTTCATTAAAAAACAAATAGGCAACTAAAATCAAACAAACAAAAAGAATCAAAGAAAAATCACAAGAAACAAATATAGAGCAGACACACACACACACACACACACACACACACACACACACACACACACACTTACAGAAATCCCATCAACACACAAAATCAAAAACCATGATATGTAAGCAAAAAACCTATAAGGTAAAAAAAAAAAAAAAAAAAAAAAAAAAAAAAAAAAAAAAAAAAACTGCCCAGACAAGGTATTATGGTACAAAAAACATCCCTCCAAAAATACTGTTGAGCTTGTTTTGTGTTGACCATCTACTGATGGGCATGGGGCCTGCCCTTAATGTGTGGTTTGTATACGCAGTGAGACTCCATTAGAGCAAACCAATTTTTCCTTTGAAAGAGATTGTCAATTGGAGACAGGTTCTGGGTTAGGGATGGGGGCTCATGTCTACTTCCTCTTTCAGCACTGGGATCTCGTCTGACTAGGAGCTGTGCATGTCCTGTGCATGCTGCCACAGTCTCTGTGAGTCCATATGTACATCAACCCTGTTGTGTCCAGAAGGCCTTGTTTCCTTGGCGTCTTGTCTTCTATCCTCGCTGCTTCTTACATATTTCACTTTCTTATGGTTTCTTCACTCACTACACCCGCTTTCTATAGTTTGTTCTCTTAATTACCCCGAAAAAGCCATTTTTCTTTCTTTCTTTTTTTCAAACACATGGTAGTTATTTTTGTCATCCATACAATTTCAAATAGGCTGTGTCTCTCCAATTCCATGCTTTACCTTTTGATTTTGCTATAAAAATGGGATTTTGTTTATCTATTACAGATTTAAATCATTAAAAATAACTTCTAGGCTGGGGTGTGGTGGAGCATGCTTTTAATCTCAGCACTCAGGAGGCAGAGCCAGGCCAATAGCTGTGAGTTCGAGGCCAGCCTGGTCTACAGAGCGAGATCCAGGACAGGCTCCAAAACTACACAGAGAAACCCTGTCTTGAAAAATAAACAAAGAAACAAAATAACTTCTAGATTTCCTGCTTTCCTTAAAATCTTTTACAAGGAATGCGTATTTCAAATAAAAGGTTTTATACATAAATTCTCAACCCCTCCCCGCTCATTTTGAAGAATCTATGTTTTCCTCTCCAGACTCAAAACCCTAGGTTACACTTTTGTTGCCTAAGAAGGCTTTTCTTGTAGAGAAATGTTATCTTTTTTTGTTTGGTTTTAGATTTGTGCTCTAGTGAAATTGCCAGCACCTGTTATGAATTTACTGTTTTTTTTTTTTTTTTTTTTTTTTAAGTTTGAGATCACCATGTAATTGGGTTTGCAGTAGTGGACCAGAGTGTAGAGACAACTACTCACAGAGGTCAGAATGATTGTCTTTGATATATTTAAGGTCCTGGATTAATTCTTCAAAGACAGAACAGAGTGAAGGGAAGTTCTTCTTACATCCATCTAGGCAGCCAGCACATTGACATACAGGTATGAATGTATTTGTGTGTCTGGGCGTGTGCGTGTGCGTGTGCGTGTGCGTGCGTGCGTGCGTGCGTGCGTGCGTGCGTGCGTGCGTGTGTGTGTGTGTGTGTGTGTGTGTGTTATTGGACAAACCTACCTCTGAATCCTCATGGTTCAGCTACAGCCTCCTCCAACAAGCTTTCCTTTGATTCGGGAGCAGGCTGCTCCAGTATGCGTGAAGTCTGGATGCTCTCCAGAAAGCTGGACTGTGCATTCTATACCAAATACATCTTTCCCTTGAGGTCTTCATCTCAGCCTGTGAAAAGGCTCTTCTAAATCCCTTCTTTGTTATTCCTCAGCCCTAGAAGCGTCAGCTGCTCTCTGCATCTGCTATGCTGTTTTTACTGAGCCTTGGTTAGAATCCTTGCTCCTTTTAGTAGGTGTCGGCATTTCACTCCTTAATTTTTATATTAATCTTTGTTGCTCACATGTTGTGGTTTCATTCTTCAGAGTTGGCCTCACTGTTACCTAGTTGTAGCTGGGATGTTTCTGGGAAGAAAAGAACAGAAGGAACAGAAGGAAGAGGGAACAAAAGACAGGGTACACCCGTGGGGATGAGGTCACAGACACTGACATAGGGACAAAGAAATAAAATATGAAAGGTAGCTGCAACTCCAGCACAGAAGCTAAATGGTATGAGGCTGCACTGGCCTCTAGAACCATGTGACTCTCCTAACCATCGTCTGTGTATCTGCAAAGGACTACTTTGGACATGATCAGTGTTTCCCGATCTGTGTTCTTTTAAATTTTGGCTTATGCTTGCTCCAAGTATGCATCAGCTATACTTTTATGTAACTAACATATTTTCAACCAAACTATTTTTAATTAGTAGTCTTGACTTTCAGTATAGAAATAAAACAAAAAATATTGAATAATGTAGATTGGCCCAAGCTTAAGAAGTAAGCTTTATAACAAAGTATGATGACATGTGTGAAGATGTCAGGAAGAAATTCAATGATTTTTGTAAGTTAACTTAAAATTAATTAAAAAATCAATAAAGCTGAAATGTAAGCTTTAGATAATGATAGGTGGCAGTGATGTAGATTTTCCATAAATGGATTGTATTTACTAGATCAAACATTTATTTACTGAAATAAAAAGTTCATATTGAGCCAACACCCTATCCTATGACATTGCATGCAATGAACTTTGACAAAGACCAAACCAGAATACTCTTGAAGCCAACCTTTTTTTAGCTACAAAATTCTGGACTGTGGACCTATACGACTTGTTTATATGTTTTTGTTTTATGAAATACGAAGATAATTTTCTAAATAGTGTTTCTAATACTAAGTATGAAGATGCTTTTTATAAATACTATTTTTAAATGCCAGGTGGGAAAATGAGCATTCTAAGTATGCACTTCATAACCAATTCCCAAATACTATTTTTGATAAATCAACTGAAGAATATCTATCATCTATCTGCCTTTCTATCTATCTACTCATCTATATTTGTATTTGTGCAATTATATATGGATCTTTCCAATTCTATATTTGATATGTTCATCTTAAACTATGTGCCATTGTTTGTTTCTTCCTTTTTAAATCCTATTTCTTATTTTATGCATTGACTCATTATTCTCCCCCTGTTGGTTTCTACTTAAATCATAACTTTGAAGGACAAAATAAAACCAAATAGCATTCTCTATACTGTATAACTAGATACTAATCAAGTGGTTCATTTCATGATTCATTATAGCTCAGGAAATGATTTCAATGAAGAAGATGAAGAAGAAATTTCAAGAATTTTTCTATTGTTTGTTGAGTTCTAACAATGCACATGAGATTGTGGTTGCCACAGTAACAGATCCAACTGTGCTAGTTTGTGCCTTTGTCTTTAATAACAGAAAAAGTAGTTATTATCTTGTGTACATCTGAATTTATGTGTGTGTTCATGCAATTGTGAATACAGGGGAGAGAGAGAGAGAGAGAGAGAGACAGAGAGAGAGAGACAGAGAGAGAGAGACAGAGACAGAGACAGAGACAGAGATCACTAGTTGTATATAGATTTATCTTTCCTTGTTTTAGTGTTTCAAACCCATTTCAATTTTGTACTATCTTCTCTGTATTGGCAATCTTACCACATTCTTTAATCAGTGTGGTCTCTGAACATTATATATTAACTATAAATACAAATAAAACTATAAAATCACAGAAATCATAATCCATATAATATTTCTTTGTAGGCTAATGGTAAGAGTCCATTGAAATATTAGACAAGGGTGCCTGGAATTAGTTACGTTTCATTTGAAACCTGAAATATGGATCTAATATTCCGTAATGTATAAATCGTTTATTGCTGCCTTAACAGCTGTCATTGTGTTCTATTGCTTGGACCTCTTTTCACTGGCAGCTCTTTAATGGAAAACCATGTCTTCAAAACCAAACATAGTCCTTAATGCAGAGTTTATGAGTGAAGACGTCAAATGTTCTACTAAAATGTTCTACTAGTATTTTATCTAAAGTGACTTAACAAGATAAAGAAAACATAGTAAAAGCCATATGAATGGCATGCCCATAAAATTATAGTTTGGGCAAAAAATGTCAAGAACATACCACACCTTCTTTTCCTACATCAAAAAAGGTAGTGGTGAAAGACATCAAGCTATAGAGATTTCATTTCTGCACTCACCTTCTTGTAGCATTCGGAGCAATTTACTCAGACTGTAGGTCAAAATTCTCATAAAATGAAGGAAAGGTAGTGTTAAACCATAAAACAAGATCATAGTAGTGTTTCCGGACATTTGTTGCTCAGGGGGAATTGTGTAAGGGCAGTTGTATAGTTGCAGATCACCAAGACAGACAAGATGATTTTTAAAAATCTTACCTTTTGTAGTCTCTTTACTCAATGGGATGCTAAGTAGTTGAAGATGTGTCAGCTTCCAAGAGTTTTGTTGGGATAAAATCCATGATGTCATATAGTTCCAGCAGCTGAAGTATCATTCCCTCAGCCACCAAACTTGTTCAACAACAAAAAAGATAGTTGGCTAGGATCAAGCTCTGTGAATATAATCACTCCTCCTTTTAAACTAAATGATTGACAGTAACACCTCAGGGGTACACACACACACACACACACACACACACATACACACACACACACACACAATGCACATACATGAAACCTGTGTCTTTAGTTCTCTGATTTGGAGCACAGAGCGATGGGATTTTCTGTTCTTTACTAGAAATGTGATGAAGTGTTAAGCATGCTTAGTTCTCCTGATCAGAGCAAACATGTTTTTGTGAACTAATACATGCTTTTATTATCTGTGCATATGGTCTCCCAGGTGAAGGAAGAATTTTCAAACAGAAATGATACAGGAGAGTTCACTTGTATATGGGATTACCAAAAGATTTTTGTATTTTACAAGAATTAAACCATCATTTCCTGATGCTTGAAATCTACCTGCCATGTGCCATGGTAAGGCCAGCTATCTCTACAGATCTGGTAGCTTCTGAAAGCAGGCTGAAGGGACCTGGGTTACTTTTACTTTTCACATTTCTATAAGCAAATCTCCTTAAGACATTCTCAGGTATCACCTCACAGCAGATGCACAATAAATACTATCTGCTGGTGCTTCTGATTCGTAAATATTGAAATCAATGACATAAGATGCTTTGAATACAAATTCTTTGCCAAAGTTGGAAGGAAAAGAGAAAAGCATATAAAAGCCAAAGTAGATAATACTTCTAACCCAAAAATCTAGAGATAAATCTCTGTTAATATTTGGTTATATATTTAAGCTCGCCTAAATGTATATAAATATATATGGTATATCTACACAATATATATGCTATATATATATTTAAGTTCTGTCTGAGTATATATAATATATACATACATAATACAACATACATACATAATATATTGTGTATATTATAGTATATCTACACACAAACGTATACCATATATATATACTCAAAAGGCAGAACTTAAATATATATATAACATATATATGTCATAGTAGAATACTATATTAGAAACTATAATTTTCACTGCAACATACTGTCTTAGCTATTATTTTCTAATGTCATTAATGTTCACCACATACATTTTTCCAAGAAGGATGAATCTGGTAACAAGTGTCTATAATATTAGCACTTTAGGAGCTGAAGCAACAAGTTCAAGACCAGCTGGAGGCATGTGATGAGACCTTTTTCTAAAGAAGAAAGCCAGTCGAATTTCACCTAGACATACATAGAAACAAATCAAAATGTACCACATAACTTAGCCTTGTTCCTTTCTAAAACCCAAAGGAATATAAGGTTTAACTGTTTTACTTATAAGCACTTCTTTTCCTGGTTATCATCATCATAACTCCATGTAAGATTTGCTTTCTTGCTTATATGCTTTAGGCAATATTCCATTTTCTCCATGTTTTTCATGTCATGCTAGCTCATTTCCTTTCAATATCTAGCTGCTTGGATGGCCTACAGCAGTAGTGCTCAGCCTTCCTAATGCTGTGACCCTTTAATACAGTTCCTCATGTTGCGGTGACCCCAAACCATAAAATTATTTTCGTTGCCACAGTATAACTGTAATTTTGCTACTGTTATGAATCGTAATGTAAATATTTTGGGAGATCCATGTTTGCCAAAGTGATTGTGACTCACAGGTTAAGAACGACTGGCCTACAGTTTGTGTTTATCTACTGAAGGCTATCTTCATTACTTCCAAATTTCTGCAATTATGAATAAAGTTGCTATAAACATAAGTGCATGAACAAGTTTTTATGTGAACATGAGTTTTCCAATTAACTTTGTAAACAGCACATAGTGTGGTTTCTGGACAGTGTGGGAAGAGTTTTGTTTGTTTTGTAAGGACCAGGCTAACTTCTGAAGTGGTTGTATCGTATTGACTTTCCAGCCACTACTCCACTTCCTCCCTAGCAGTTCATGGCAGCTTTTAGGGCCAGCTATTCTAATAGGTGTGTAGTGGTATCTCGTGGTGTTTCAATGTGTGTTCCTTGATGTGACAAAAAAAAAAATGAGTATTTGCCTTCTGTATATCTTCTTTGGTGAAGTATCTACAGAAGGTCTTTGGACATTTTTTAAGTCTGGTTGTTTCTTATTATTAAAGTTCTTTATATGTTTGAATAAAAAGCCCTTATTAATTTTTTGGACAAATGTTTTCTTTTTGGAAAATTTAGAATACTGATTCAATGTCTGTTATCAGTCTTCCTTAGATTTTCTGTTTAACTTCTTAAGCAGTTTTGTGGGTTTGTTTCATCCTTCAAATCAGTCATCTAATATATCGGCATACACCAGTTCATATTTTTTTTCTACCATAACCTTTCTCTTTCTGGGAATTATGTAGTGTTTACTCTTTTATCCTGATTTAGTAATTCACATTCTGTCTTTTGTCTTCCCATCTTTTCTGAATCTGTCTCTATCTCAACTATGTCTGTCTGTCTGCCTCTCGTTCCCTGTCATTATACCCAGAAGACTGCCAATCATGATGGTCTTTTCCAGGAACCTTTAACAGTGTCATTGACAGTTGTACACGTATCACTTTGGTGGGATCCGATAAGATGGACTGTGTTTTGCTCTTGCTTGCTTGCTGTCTGGAAAAGTTTTGCTTTATTTGTTTCCATGTCATGTTTTCCTGGCACAGCAGGCACATTGCCTTATCCTTCTGTATTGTTTATCACCATATAATTCTACCTGGTCTGATACTAACGATGGCACTCAGATTTTCTGTTTTTCTTTTCCTTTGCTTGATATGCCTTTAAATTTAATGATGTTATTTAATTTTAAGTATCCCTGATGGAAAGAAATCATCACCTGTGCATTCACTCACATAGTCAATGAAAGATTACTGAACACAAACTGTGGAAAAGGTTGGATTTAGTGACCATGATAGTGTTGCTCTTTTAATATATGACCTTAATATATTTATTTACTATCATAAGTTATCTACCATCATATCTTTTGATTTTTATCTTGTGTTCCATATTCTTTCTATAGGTCAAAATTTTATTTTATTCTCTCCAGCGATGTGGAAGTCATTTCCTTTATGTACTTACACTACTACTGTGTACCTGGAAATTAAAAAAAAATGACACTGCATTTTTTTCCTTAACAAAATAAAATTGGAATTATTTGCTTCCTGTGTATAAGATGAAAAATGCTCATATTTGTGTTTTTGCATTCCTGTCCTCCACATCCCTAAGTTTGGTGTGATCATGAATTTTATATACAAAATACTATTAACTCATTATTAATATCACTAACTTATTTAGTGACCTAGTTTTGATATTCCAGTAGTTTACATGGCTTGAGAGAGAGAGAGAGAGAGAGAGAGAGAGAGAGAGAGAGAGAGAGAGAGAGAGAGAGAGAGAGAGAGATTACTGCCCTTTGCATCCTGGAGTTGGGCTGAGGTGAGACTCTAATACTGAAGAGCTACATGGGGGAGAGAGTTTTACTTCTAGGGGAAGATTAGAGTGCACCAGAGAACAGAAACATCACATGTAGCATCATTACTTGGCCTTGTTACAGGAGGACTGAAGAGTTCTGCCATGGTTATTTGACTAGTATCAGTAACTCGCCAAACTGCTATAGACATCTATTGTTTTCACAAAGACATAGACAAGGGTTGGTATTTTCTTTTGAGAATATGAAGGGCAAAGATATAACTCTGTGGTATCAATTTTAAAACAAGGAAATAGAATATGTTTGTGGGACATCTCTACTCTAAAGCAAGTTGCATGCTAAAATAGTGTAATGTAAAAATAGGATTTTGAAAATATTTTTAAGGTAAACAGAACAGATATGAGAGAGTGTATAAATAAGAAGGGGCAGTTATGCTCCTAAATCCAAGAAATTTGACTATCTATAGTTATAGGTCATCAATAATTACATCTGCACTGCTGATTCAAATGTAATGAATCATCTTAAGCCCATGTAATGGTCTAGATACCAATAGTGTTTGATTTTATTTTACATGTTTGTAATAATTAAAAATTCAGCAGCCTTCTTTGGATGTAAAATATACACAAAATATACAATATTTCTTATAAAACTGCTATTAATATGAATGTGGGCTTCACTGATCATTTATTTTTCTTATTCATATTCCACTTCATTTGAAAATCTTTCCCTTATTTATTAGAGTCATGTTTGTTCTTACTGACATTGCTATAATACAGGACTCTTTAAGAATGACCTCATTCTAGATTGTATACCTAGTCTCAGTTTGATTCCCATGCAGGCTGTGCTTATTTACATCAAAGATTGAAAAGGAGAGCTCACGAAAGAATGACATCAGGCTATACCAGGTCCTGAGCTGAGACATCAGGACTATGATATAACTCCTTTTGTTTATTTGTATATGCGGTGACATCCCACTTTCTTCAGTTGTCTTACATTCTCTTCATCTTAAAATGCTTTACAAATTAACATCGAGCTCTTGTTAAACAATGAACATGCATTCTTTATTCTCCTCACATTTGCTAGGCTGTCATATCTATTGATGCATGTATCAGGGACAGCAAGAGCATCCTTACATTTCTGAATTGTTTCCCTGAATCTAATAAAGTCAGAGGGGTGTTTTTCAAAATGAGGATGTTCTTAGTTCTAGTTGGCTGAGGATCTTGTGGTCCTAGGAGACGCTGAAGACAAAATCTTAGGAATCAAGAGCTTCATGTGCAATTAACCATCACCAAACATCTTCTGAATGAGCCACTGAACTCTGTTCATAATTTCTTTTATAGAAAAACTTGAAATTCAAATTCCAAGCATCCAGTTCTGTAATATGAAGCTCACAAATGGTTGGATTTCAATTTGATCTATGTTTTCTATCATCACGGCAGATTTTCCTGGTGAATTGCTCTTTTAAATTTTGTATAACTTCTTTGGTAACACAGAAAAGTACAACCATGGCTTGCAAATATTCTACAAAGTCTGCTGCTTATTTGGTTTGCTTAGTTTTATCAAGATACTCTCATCTTGTGAGATCTACCTGTCATTTATTGTTTCTGTTTATTTTGGTAAGAAAATTTTAATTCAAAAATGTTTTGGTGTTTTAAGCTTAAATAAAATAATAACTAAAAAACATTGAGTAGATTAGAATATATAAGTGGGTTATTAAAGTGTTATTCTATGTGCAACAATCTAGAAAACAACATAAGAATAAGATAAAGCTTGGTTCTGGAGTGACTCATTCCATTCTTACCTGGGTTGGTTAAAATAGTATCAGTAGAGTGTAGAAATGGATGGTGTCTCTTTCTTGGTTCTGTTTGGGCATCTTTATAAAAGTTCTTCTTATGCTACTTTCCACCAACCTGTGGTGGTATTGTGTATTCTAATAAATTTATCTGGGGTCAGAGAACAGACAGCCACTAGATACAAAGGCTAGAAAATGGTGGCACTCACACCTTTAATCCTAGCATTCCAGAGATAGAAATCCCTCTGGATCTCTGTGAGTTCAAGGCCACATTGGAAATAACCAAGCATGGTGACTCACGCCTTTAATCCCAGAAAGCCAGCCTTTAATCCCAGGGAGTGGTGGTAGAAAACAAAAAGATATATAAGGCGTGAGGACCAGAAACTAGAGGCATTTGGGCTGGTTAAGCATGTGGCTGGTTAAGCATTCAGGCTTTTGAGCAGTAATTCAGCTGAGACCCATTCCGGATGAGGACTCAGAGGCCTCCAGTCTGAGGAGACAAAACCAGCTGAGGACCCGGCGAGGTGAGATATAGCTGTGGCTTGTTCTGTCTCTCTGATCTACCAGCATGGACCCCGATAACTCGCCTCGGGTTTGATTTATTAATAAGGACTTTTAAGATTCATGCTACACCAACCCACTCTTTGTTCCATGTCACTGGCTTTATTTTTAATATTTTTGTATTAAAGAGAGAGAACTTCTATTGTTTACTCTTGGTCCTTTCTGAATGCTCAGATTATGTTGAGGTAAGGTCTCTGATTCTATTCTTGGATCTCGATGTATCTTAGACAGTGTTTTATCGCTAAGAAGAGAAACCATGGCCATGGCAGCTCTTATAAAGGAAAATATTTAATTGGTGCTTGCTTACAGTTTCAGAGGATTGCTCCATTTTCATCATGGTGGCACACAGGCAGACATGGTGCTGGAGAAGTAGCTAAGAGTTCTACATCTGGATCCACAGACATCAGGAAGATGAAACCCCAAAGCCCATGCCAGTGACACCCTTCCTCCAACAAGGTCATACCTACCCCAACAAAGCCACACCTCTTAATTCTTCTCAAGTAGTGCCACTCTCTGATGACCATTCAAATATATGAGCCTTGGGGGGCCATTCCTATTTAAACCACCACAGAATGTTTCCACTTTTATTTGTAAACTTGAGGGATTCTGTTTTCCTATTGTATATCGTAGACTGCCCTGATGCTTTCACAAATACCTGACACTGGGTAATTTATATTAGAAAAAAAATGAATTTATTTCTTTACATTTCTGGAGACTATGAAGCAAAAGATCAAGGTGCTAATGGGTTTAGTTGTTTGGCGTGGGCTCCTCACATGTCTGGAGGCAGAAGGTTATGTGAATAATATGGCCTACAGCCTCCCTTGCTGGGCCTTTGTCTTCACTCACCAGGGAGGAGCTTTGATGTTGCCATGGGACATTCCCTGGGTAGATATAAAGAGCTGTCTGTTTACTCCAGTTGAGAAGAGCACCAACAGATTGAACAAAGACATCACCCAAGTGTAGTACGGTGAGCCAATGAATTTACCAGTGCATGAGTGGCTCCAAGTCCCGTGAACAAACCTTTTGACAATATTACCAGAATCCCAGCATAACTTACAGACAGCTTACAGCATCAAAGATTCCAAGCTATCTTCTTGTTTACCTCAGGTTTCTCTGGGAAGAAGGGGTCTGATAAAGATCTCCTGGAGGCAACTGAGCTCTTGATGTCCTTGAGTCTCCTTCTCCCTCCAGGCAGGGATGTTAGTAGATGTAATCACAGGAGTCTCCTAACTCAAGATGGCAATAGCACCAGCCAACCCGAAGGAAATAACCACACAGTACATTCCCGAACACTTCTTGAAGATCCTACATCTTAAAAAAAAAAGTACTTTTTAGATATTTTTTTCTGAATTTAATACTTGTATACAATGCATTTTGATTAAATCTACCCTCTAGTCCCTTCCCTTTAGCTCCTCCCAGATCTTTCCCACTACATCACCACATCTCTTTCCCACCTTTCTGTGGTTTTGCTTTTATTTATACCATGGAGTCTAGTTGGTACTGGTGTTGTGTACGTAGGTGTAAGAGCACCCATAAATCATGGGAAGCTTATCTGGGGCTGCATCCTTGAAGACAAACAATGTTTTTTTTGCCCAGAAATCATTAACTTCCAGTAGTTCCTTGTGTAGGGATGGGACTTCATGAACCCCTTTCCTATCTGTCTTGGTATTTTGCCTGGGTTGATCTTATTAATGTATCTATAGCTACTCTGAGTTCATGTGTACCATAGGACTGTCATGTCTTAAAAACACTTTTTTTTGTTACAGCAGTTCCCTGTAACCTCTGGCTCTTCAAATCTTTGCACCCCTGTTTGGAGATGATCTCTGAGCTTTGGGGATGCGGGGGTTATAGATGTCCCATTTAAGGCTGAAAATCTCGCAGTCTCTTATTCTTGATAGTGTTGTCATAGTTAGGGTTTTTTTTTATGGTTGTGATGAAACTATATAATGCAAGCAACTTGGGAAGGAAAGATTTTTATTTCACCTAACAGCTTGTAAGTGCATTGCCCAATGAAGTCAAGGCAGGAACTCAAGACAGGAACCTGGAGGCAGAAACTGATGCCAAGGCCATGGAGTAATACTTCTTACTGGCTTGTTCCTTGTGGCTTGCTCTGCCAGTCTTCTAATAGTTCCTAGGACCACCAGCCCTTGGGTGGCTCCACCCATAATTAATAGGACCCTGACACATCAAATGTCAATCAAGAAAATGTACCACAGGCCTATCCTCAAGTCAACCCTATGGAGACATTTTCTCAATTAAGAGTTTTTTAGTCCCAGATGATCCTAGCTTGTATGAAGGTAACATAGGAACGAGCCTTCATCTCTTGGTCTCTCTGTTAAATGTCATTCATTACAAACAGAAGTTTCTCTGCAGGCTTGTTGTCTGCCATGAACTGGTGAATGTTCAGAGGTGTTCTAATTTGTGGATGTGGTGACAAATATCAAAAGAACAGTTTCATACTAAGTGCATTTAGAAGCATAATAGTCGTAGGTTCTCCCCTGTGGTCTGTGATTTGTCTGAACACAGGCTCTTGACCCAGAAAATGATGCTGGTTATGGGTTTCATCTCCTGGAGTGGGCCCTAAATACAATAAGAATGTGATTGGTTATTCATAGAACATTTGTACCACTACTGTACCAGTGGGCCTATCTTGTCAGGTTGCTAGTTTTTGTACAATTAACAGATGAATAGGATCGTTGATTGTAGTGATACAAGTTTGTAAAAATCACCCTTACATTCAGAGATTTTGCTGGACCTCACAGTCAAATTAATAATACACACTGAGATTATTTAAGACTTAGCCTGACATGCTATTGTGTACTTAGCCTGCTTATTTAGCATGCCTTTAAAAACCAACCTTGCTTGCCTGAGCTTTCTCATGTAATCAGCTTTTACAACTTAAGCTAATGCATCGTTTTATTCTTAAATGATACACTGTTATATGTCCTGATTCAGAGTAATGTGTGTGTGTATGTGTGTTATGGTAACCATTTGATAAAAGTAGCCAACAGGTTGAAAAAAAAAACTACAACAAAACAAAATACCCTTTAGAAACTACAGCCAGTTAAACAACACATTTGCTTATTTGTTGTGATATAACTTTAGCTCCGAGGACAGTGCCTGGCAGAGTCAATGCTCAAAAATCTGTCCAAGTTGCCTTTGTTTGGTGCTCCTTGGGCTTAAGCAATATGTACTCATGAAATGAAATTGTTTTCAGTTTAAGCACAGGCATAAAACTGCTTCCTCTAGAAATTGTCTCCTATTTTCTTGCCTAATATTATTAAAAATCTCACATTTTGATGGACGTGTAGGCTTTTTACATTTAGCCATTCGTTCTTTGCATATTTAAATATTTATACATTTATATTATTTATTTCATGTTGAATAATCCTAAAATTTAGGTCTTATATCACCTGCATTCTTCACTATTTATTTCAACAATAATGCGACTATCTTTCTTAACATTTTTCCGACTTTAAACAAATGCTATCACCTCTCTAGGCATCAATTCTTTTCCACTGGTGAAATGTGGACAGATAAGTACATTACCCACTTCCTAATGTTGTTGTGGTTAATTTCAAAGGCCAATTGCATCAAGTATTTATAATTAAGGATTTGAGTGTGTTAATAATGGTAGCAGTGTCTGCTTTAAGTGATAAGCTCCCTGATTACAGTAGCTTTTCAATTTAGAAGTTTCACTTCATAAAATTATCAATGACATGGGTGGATAGACTGTTCCACATTGTTATTCAAGAGCCCAGCTATGTGGTGGTTGTGACATGTGAGACAATTAAGAAACACAAGGTTTTGATATTCAGGCATAAATGTAGCATAGATTACTTCTGTCTACATTTTATTGGCTGATAACACCATCTTACAGATATTGGATTATAGCTGGGAAGAAAATTATCTCTGTGGGTTGCTACAGTCTAGCAGTGGATGCCATAAGCTTAAAAATGAATCATTATCTGATCCAACGTTGGACAGACAATTATAATCATCAGAGTTAAGGGAATATTACAAATATGTCTTCTATTGCTAGAAGCTAAGAGTTTCACAAAACTGAACTAATCCCTTATTTGAACATAAGAGTTTTAACAATATGAAGAGAAATAAGCCAACTGTGTATGGAAGGATTGTAGTATAGTTGAGTCTGTTATGCAAGTTAGTGATAGTGTAGTAACCCTTCAAAATACTGTGTAAAAGTTGCCACACACTTCCCATTTTTCTAGACCATTTAGAAGATGTTCAATGAGGTTAGATGTGTGGTGCTATTTATTAATGATTTTATAATTTAAAATCAATTTCCAGAGCTATCAGAATCTGCTTGAAATACCTGAGCATTCTGTCACCATTGTATTAATATCTGGCTTTTGTGTTTTCTTTGACTGATGAATCTATTTCTTCTACTGTATCTTCAACACCAGAGATCCTCTCTTCCATCTCTTGCATTCTGTTGGTTATACTTGCATCTAAAGTTCCCGTTCATTTACTCAGATTTTCTATTTCCAGCATTCCCTCTGTTTGTGTCTTCTTCATTTTTTTTTCTATTTCCCTTTTCAGGTCTTGGACTGTTTCCTTCATCTCTTTCATTGCTTTTTCATGATTTTCTTTCAGAGCTTTATTGTTTTCTTCCAGGGCTTTATTGTTTTCTTCTACTTTATTTGTCCTTTCCTCTAGTTTTTTTTAATAGCGTTCTTCCCATTTTTTGTTTGTCTTTTCCTCTATAAAAGCCTCTACCTTCTTCATGATATTATTCATAAGGCTTTTCTTCTGCTTCTTTCAATTTTTGATGTTCAGGTCTAGATGTTGGAGGCGGGCTAGATTCTGGTGATGCTGCATTGCTCTTCATTTTGTTGTATGTACTTCTGCCTTGATGTCTGCCCATCTCCTTGTGGTTTGTTCTTGGTCTTATCAGCACACTTGGACCAGACAGAGCTGACAGATTCAGGAAGTCTCCCTCTCTTGTCCAGATGGGAGCTCTCTTGTCCAGATGGGAAGTCTGGGGCAGGATGGGTGCTCTTGTCCAGAAGGGAAGTTCAGGGCAGGATCCACCCTTAACTCTTACTCCTCAGCATATAGCATTCAGCAACAACTAACCCACTTCTTGTCATTTAGATTTGCCAATTCTGAACACTGCACAGAGAGCAGCATGCCAGCTCCTCAGCGAGCCCAGAGACGCTGCTGCCGCCGCCGTCGCTCCAGCATCCGCGGCCGCACCACTGCCATCCGAGATTTCTATTAGAGTCACAGAACATGACTTGTGATCCATTTCCTGAATTCTCAGAGCCTTGAGTCTGCCCTTTAGATGACGGCAGTGAGTTTTCCTTTATAAAGAAGGCAGTGTTGTGCAGAAAGAGTAGCTCAAGCCATTCTGTTAATTTTGCATCTCCTCTGAAAATTTATCTCTTCCACTTTCTTTCTTTCAATCCAAGACGAAAGGAGGGTTCCAGGTGGTAGGAGTATTTTTCTTTTTAATTTGGCTGACTGTGTTTTGTTTCATATCTTGATAGGTGCTGTCTTATGCCAAGCATATGATACTAGCACCATGGAGAGAGTTTATGGCTTTGTAATGTCCAAACAGCATTAGTTCAACATTAATCGCACTTTTTTTCTGATAGCAACATAATCTTAAAGTTCTCCTGACTTTGGAATGATAGCTAGGAGTCTAAGGAAAAAGAATAAGACTTCATGTTCTACCAGTTCCATTTGTTTTTCTAGTTGAAGGTTGACTAGATGCTGAAGACAATGGGGGTGGGAATGGAGTCTGTTTCTACTCATTGGATAAAGTACTGATTAACTTTGAAAATCTTTTAAATTAATGTCTTTCTTTCTCTCTCCCTCTCCCTCTTTCTTTCTTTCCTTCTTTCTTTCTTTCTTTCTTTCTTTCTTTCTTTCTTTCTTTCTTTCTTTCTTTCTTTCTTTCTTTCTTTCTTTCTTCCTTTCTTTCTTTTTTTTTTTGTTTGTTTTGGTTTTTCGAGACAGGGTTTCTCTGTAGTTTTGGTGTCTGTCCTGGGTCTTGCTCTGTAGACCAGGCTGGCCTCGAACTCACAGAGATCCACCTGGCTCTGCCTCCCTAGTGCTGGAATTAAAGGCGTGTGCCACTGCTGCCCAGCATAAATAAACTTCTTAAACAAATTATTTTTAAGGTAGGATCACATATATCCCAGGCTGTTCTGGGGCTTGCTATGTGACAGAATGAATGGCCTTGAACTTCTGATCCTCCTGCCTCCACTTCCCTTGCTGGAATTGCAAACATGTGCTACTACATTGGTTTATAAAGTACTAGAAATTAAATCCAGAGCTTCATGCATGCTAAGCAAGCATTCTACTGACCAAGCAACATTCCCTCAATAATGTTGCTGGCAAGAAGTAAATACTTCTTAAAGTTTTTTACAATCATATGAGAGCAAAGCATTGCAGGGTCGTACTATGTTTCTTATACCAACGTCATTTTTTACACTTATTTGACTTTGACATATTCTTACTTATGGCGTGTTTCATGTTTTTCTAGGCCTGTAGACTGTAACACGAATTGCTAAATGGTCTTATCAATTAAAAAAAAAAAACCTGGAGGCAGATATTGGGGTTAATTCTGAAAGATCAGAGAGATAGAGAGCAAGACACTAGTTCTTACCCTTATGAAATCCTCTGCCCAAAGAGAGCAAGCTCCTGTTTCCTAACACCTTATATAACTTTCTGTGTCCTACCATATTACTTTGTGGGCAAGCAAAGACATGAGATCTCAAGTCCTGGGATTAAAGGTGTGTGCCACCCCTGCCTGGCTCTGTTTCCACTGTGGCCTTGAAATCACAGAGATCCAGACCGATCTCTGCCTCCCAAGTGATAGGATTAAGGTGTGTACCACCACTGTTTTGTCTCTCTATATAATCTAGTGGCTGGCTCTGTCCTCTGATCCCCAAATAAGTTTATTAGGGTACACAATATAACACTACAGTAGAATCTTTTTTTTTCTTTTTTAACAACTCATGCCTTGGAAATCTGTGTTTGGATTCAGTTTTCATTGTTTGGATTCAGTTTTCATTGCACAACCAAAGAGACATGTATTTCATTTAAAAATCTGATAATTCTCAAACAACAAAATCAAAACAGTGGATTTTCTGTATTTATTAAGTAGTTATTGCCTTTTGAGATAGAATGAAATCTAGTCTAACTTGTTCCCTCCGGATCAGTCACGCCTCACTAATTTTCTATTCTAGATCATTACTCTGTCACTCGTAATGGTGCATTTATAGTTATCCCTGCAGAAGGAGAAACAATCTATGGGTCGATTTCATTGTTTTCATCATTATGTCTTAGCCAAAATTCTGCAATAAAAGGGAATGTTCCATTTGGTGTTTTACACTTAACCAGGGAATAGAATAGAATTTTTTCCTACTAACACAAAAAGGCATCTTAAGTAACTCATGTGAACTGCTTAATGCTTGTTCTCATTCATATGACATTTACATGAGAACCAGAGAGGCGTGTAACATGTAGATGTTGGGTGGTTATATGCATTTTCTTCCACATGAGCCCAGCAGAATACTTTCCCGTTTCTTACCCAAATTCCAAATGACCACACATTGTGAAACAGAGAGTGAGTTCTAAGTGTTACAAATTAGAGTCTTATATATAAAGATATCTAGGATATGTAGTACTGTTGAGATTATGTCAAGGGTTAAATGCACTAATGCTTGCTCTGACCCTGGCATTGTAAAAATCTCTCTGCTACTTGACTGGAACTCTCCTGAGGTCTTATACTGGGTCTTACTTATCTCCCTCTTTCCCCATCATATCAGCAGGGGCTGAAGATACGTGTAATCTTAACTGTCTTTGCAAACTTGGTTTTCACTGTGGAAACCAATGGAGACCCTACATGACTTCAATTTCTAGGCAAATTAGCTTAGAAAAAGTTATCCCTAGACAGAGTTCGATCCCTTTATGGGAGCTTTTCCCCTTTTATAGAAACACTCTCAAAGATAGTTGTCTGCTTGCTGTTTCTAATCCTTCTACTTTCTTTTATTATGCCTGATAATTAAATAGTAACTTTGTTTCATCTCCTTGTCACGGACTTTGATGATTACATAATCACAAATTCCCAAGTCAGTTATTACTCCTTATTGTATTAGGATGGAATGGGAGGATCAAATAGGAAGTGGGAAGGGAGGGGACATGAGGGAGGGAATATGGGGAGAGACAGCTAAAATTAAGGGCCATTTGAAGGGTAGTACAGAAACCTAATGCAGTAGAAACTTCCTAAAATATGAACATATATGAAGGTGATCTAAATGAATTCACAAAATACTGAGAGAGACAGAGCCTCAAATAGCCAACTCTTGTCATCAAATGAAGCTTCTAGTACTGGGAATGGGTTACACTGAGATTTTGACCAACAGGGTCCCATGGGAATCCCCAAACACACCAGACTATTGCCAAGACTACAGGTTGCTCTTTATGAACTGATGGCAAGGTCCCTATGCTGAAGACAACAACTACACAACTCATTGAACACAGAGAAATTGATACCCGCTATCAATTCTGGTGCCTACATAAAACCTTCACTCCCTACATTCTAGCATCTTTGTTACTGGAAGTTACTCTGCATGTTACCAAGGAGAAATGTAAACACCAACCCAGCTACAAACCTTTGATCTACAATGGTGTCCTGCCTGCAAGATATGCTAGTGTAAAGATGGTAAAAAGCTTGTGGGAATAACCAACCAATATCTAACTTGACTTAAGGCCCACACCATGATGTGGAACCCATATCCACAGGTAACCAAGAACCTGAGTCTAGCTAGTCCAGAGACCTAGGTTAAACCTAATACTATTGTTCTTAAAAAAAAAATAAAATTTGCCATAAATGACTCCTAATGGCATTCTGCTAAATTCATAGATCAGTGCCTTGTCAGTCATCATCAGAGAAGCTTCCCTCTGCAGCAGATGGGAACAAATACAGAGACTCACAGTCAGACACTGTGAAGAGAGTGAGAGACCTTTGAAAGCTCAGCTCTAAATAGGATTCTCCATCAAATCCCTCCCTTCATGGGTCAGGGAATCCTGCAGAGAAAAAGACAGAAAGAGTGCAAGAGTCAGAGGAGATGAAAGATGCCAAGAAAACAAGGTCCTCTAAATAAGCAGGATTGACACACGTATGATCTCACAGAGACTGAAGCAGCGTACACAGGGGCTTCATGGGTCTGAACAAAACGTGCTTCTAGAGCTGAAAGGAAAAGCGACCCACATCCCCATCCCTAACCCAGAAGCTATCTCCAACTGATACTCACTTGCAAATGAAAATTTAGTTTGCTCCAAGACCGTCTCACTGGGGAAACAAACTACTCTTAAGGATAGGCTGCATGCCCAGCAGTCGATGTCCAACAGAAAATGAACTCAGCAGGACCTTTGGATGTTCCTTCTTTCATAATGTCTTGTTAGGGCTTTTCCTTTTTTTAAAAAAATTATCTTGTGTTTTATTATACATATAACATATTTTATATAATATTTTATATATTAACTATATATATGATATACATATAAAATATTATATACACATATACATATACATATATATATTCTTTTCTCCTTTTATCCCATAGGTCTTTGGTGTGTACATTATGGCTTCCAGTTTAGTGTTTTTATGGGATTCCTGAGTGTGTGAATAAGTGGGTCTCTGAGTCTGTATCTTGTTTCTTGTGCCTTTTCTTGGGTTCTTTTCCTTCTGTTTGGTCCTATTCTAATATGCTAGTTTTTGTTTTATCTTATTACATTATATTTTATTTTTTATTATTCTTTAGAAGCCTGTTTATTTTCTAATGAGAGACAGAAAGGGAGTAGATCCAGAGAGGAGAGGAGGTGCAGAGAAACTGGGAAGAATAGTGGGAGAGGAAACCATAATCAGCACATATTATACATGAGAAATTTTTATTTTTAATAAAAAGAAAAAAATTTGAGACCAGATGGATTATTTTTATTATTTGCAAAAATACAATAAAAATATTCCCTATACTGATAAAAATAATAATAAAAATTGACAAAAGTCCCCACTTTCATGGAGATTATGTTCTACTATAAGCACTCATGATTATTTATCTTTTAATATAAAACATTTTATGTGTACATGTGTTTGTGTGTGTGTGTGTGTGTGTGTGTGTGTGTGTGTGTGTGTAGGTCAATTGCTCACCACATTGGTTTTTGAAACAGAATCTCTTTTAACTGGAAGTTTACTAACTCAGGACTACCGCTGGCCAGCGAGACCCAGAGATCTTCCAGTGCTGAGACACAGGCACACACTATCACACTTGCTCTCAGGTAGGGGCTAGGGATTGAACCTGGGTCCTTATGCTTGCAGGACAAGCACTTTTACCAACCAAACCATCTTCCATTCCATACTTGGGTTTTTATAATATAATGACTGTCTAATTTTGCCTGTGCCTTGCCCTCCAACTTGGCCAAAATAGACATTTGATTTAATATAACGTAATTTATTTAGTACCCACTTTGAATTCAAAACTTTTGTCAATTAAGTGAACAAATAGTTGCCTAATATTTCCAAGAGGCTATTGGGAGATCTCATCCAGGTTCATATTGAAGATTTGAGATAACCTTGTGTCACCCTTACCAAACCAACATTCATCAGAAGGTGTTGATCGTTCTCTCTCTCTCTCTCTCTCTCTCTCTCTCTCTCTCTCTCTCTCTCTCTCTCTCTCTCTCTCTTTCACACACACACACACACACACACACACACACACACACACTTCCATCATCTCTTACTGGGCTTAAAGATCACTTATAAATCCTCTAAAAGTTTCTCCAGTCAACCAGCACAAAGTGAGTTTCACCTTAGAACAAGGCACTAGGCTGGGTTCACTAAGACAAATGCAGGAAACATTTTGTTTCTGGTGGCTAAGATTCTTTTACAAGTTAATGAATTATTCCAGTGAACACAATCCACAATCACCCATCCAAGTGGGTCCTGATCAGATTTACCTGCTTTGGACTTTCAGTTTCATGCATAACATCAAAACCATAGTTCTGATGGACATGTTCTTTCTAGAAAGTGTCCAGATGAGTGTGTATGCTGCTTTGATTTGTTTCTCACTTGTTCTGACCCATGTCATGACTTCTTGCCACATGTCTAAGACTTGAATATTAGTGCAGCCCTGCTCTTCTCATGGCCTTACTTGAACCTTCATGCTGTGTGGACTTGATCTGCCTTTAGTTATTAGGTTCATAAAAAAACTTTCTGTTTTCAATAGTAACTCTGGGTTCTCTGTTCCAGATATCCCCTAAAGCCTCCAGATCTTCAGCTAAATCACAAAATGAATGAAAACAAACTTTCAATCCTTACTAGTAGCAGAAAAAGATGTCAGATTATTGGTGAAATTATTAAGGTCACTCCACGTAGTTAAGAGGGAGATTTATTTAATGTTATAACTTACAAATGAAAGGATAGATAGGTGGCGGGTTCTGGGAAAGACACAGTGTAGTCCAGCGGTGTTCTCTGAAGAACTCTCCTCTGTCTACCTCTAGCGTCCAAGGTCCAAACAGGAAGAGAGCACTGCGCATCCCGATCTTGGGTCTTCAGGGCCCTCCCTTGGCCCTGCCTTGTAGGCGTGATAGTTACCGAAGCCTCAATGGGGGTTGGAACTTCCAGACCAAAGCTGGAATGGCTAACCACTACATCAGATCATACTCTCAGCAGATGTTACCTTTCATCAAAGTCTCTTCTTGTGTGGAGGTAAATGGCTTGCACAGAAAACCATGGGGTCACCAATACTTGACTAACACCTTCTTTTTAATGTTCAGATAATAATGATTATAGCTTTAATTAACGTTACTTGCTTATTCAGAATAATATGCTTTATTCTTTATAAGTGGCCCTCACAGTAGCATTATGAGAAAAACACCATTTTTATCATTTATTTATGCATGGGTGCATAAAGTTTAGGAATTTTCAGTGATTCACCTAGAGTCAGAAGAAGGCAGATTACAGAATGGATGTCCAAAGATGTTCTCTAAACGCCAAACCTCACTATTCTAACAACCAAAGGATGACCATTTCCCTTAGTAGAAGGAGTAGTAACCAGCCACATATGAACAAAGACATTACTCTCTCTCCCTTTTCTTTTGAGCTTCTAGTTTACTTGTGTCCATTTCTGCCCTGGAAGAACAAGATAACAGCAATTTCAGTGTGCCTTTAGTTCCCAGATTGAGATAATAAACCCATCCTTTAAATAATTGCCTAACGTTTCCTACCTGATGGGGGCTTAGGGAAGCTACTGACTCATTTATATCATTGAACAGACCTTTGAAGATATTTTCCTGACCCAGCAGATTCTGAAAACGGAGTTAAAAACTTTTTGGAAGAAGATCCTGCATTTGAATGGCCTTATGAGTTGCTCTCTCCCGAGGGATTCACACTTTTGTTCCTTAATAAAAATAGATTTGACTCAAATGCTAATATTTAAGTTAGAATTTTTTTCATAGATAAATTTCATTTTTTTTCAGAAATAGGTTGTAGTTTTGACATTGGGCCTTTTTAGTTACATCAATAACCCTCAGATCTATATTAATAAATTTTGATCATCTGAAAGTAAAATTACTTCCTGCATCAGACTGACAAAAACAAGGGACACCAAAACTATCTAAACTTATAATGAGACCATTTCTACTTTGGATGATCCTTCTTACATTTCCCAATATATTAACATTATTACAACTGACCCCAAATAGCATCCATTTTCATTTTAAGGAAGAAGTGCTTGGGTAGCTCTTTTCTTTGGCCAGAAAGGGCTCCCCAGAGCTAACTGTGAACTCATTAACATACTGAGCTTTGAAGTTTAAGATCTGGCAGAATTTCTATGTTGAGGCAGAATAAAGATTTCTTCTCAACTAGTTATCTCCTTTGGTTAGAAAATGCTGCTAGCAAAGCCATTTATTTCTTGTGGTGTAATACAAAATGTTTTTGTTGTTGTTGTTGTTGTTCAAACTATTGGTTAAACCCCTAACCCGAGCATTTACAGAGGAGAAAATAGGCATGGTTGAAACATGGTATTCACAGGACTTTTCATATTGGTTAAGATTGGAATCACTAGAGAAAAATAAATCATGCCAATTCCCTTTCATACTCTAAAAATCACATTATGATGGTCAAGTAAAAATGGACTGTTAAAAAGTAAGAGTGGGGCCTATATTTGTTATATCCCAAAGTACCAACTGTGGGGACCAAATAGGTAAGATGTATTAGTTTATTTAAGTACCCTACACTTGGATGACTCTAACTTGTGTCAAATGGACAAAAACAAAAACAAAAAACTAGCCAACACAATCTTTGTTACCATCATTTAACCTTGGCATTTTGACACTGTAGTAGTTCTAAAACAACGACAGGTAGTTATGGCTATGTTCTCATGAAACTTTATGAGCACATGATGTTGGCTTGGATTTATCTTCTGAGCAGTTTATCATCTCTGCTCCAGGATAACATCTAGTGCTTAATATTTGTAGAATAAATAAACACATAAAAATAAAACTGATCTACACAAGAGGATTTCACATTACTAATCTTCCCAAAGTTCCATTTTCTTTAGCTCCAAAACCAAGACATTGATATAATGCCTATATGGGTGCTATAAGGTATAATAAGAAGGTCGGTATAAGAAACTCCTGGCTGAATGTCACATGTATGTAATATATGGCAGAGTTTCTCTCATTCTTCTACTTAAAGGAGAGGGAAAGCAGACGGTACTATTTAAGAGTGTCTAGTACTTCAACAATGTGCTGTTGTTAACCATCTTTGCATGCATTGTTTCAGATCATTTAGTGGTAGGTCTGTGTTGTAGCTGGAGCAAGGACCATCGTATCACAGAAGTGATATGACCTTCACTTGGTAATGGTCTGAAAATTATAGTCTGGTTCTCCAAACTCCATCCATGTGCTCTTCCCCACAATCATAGGCTCAATCTTTGAGTAGGTATTTAAAAATACATATGCTATTTTCAAAACTATCATATAATATGCTTCCATTTTGTTCCAGTACCAGCCCTCTCATCCTTCACCTTAACCTAGTAGTTACATAGAATGAAGGCTTGGAGAAGTCCCTCTTCCCCGGGGCTTGCAACCTGTCAAGTTTTTCCCCCCTATTTGCTGAGTAGGTACTGCAGAGGACATAGTTTTTAATTTTATTTCTCCCCTCAGTATAGATTTAGGGCGGTGAGAGATAGAAAATAATCATCAGGAGGAAAGCTCCTCATGAAATGCGGAAGGGACAGTGTGAGGTGGTAAGAGTAAAGATTCTGATTTACACACAGAATTTCTGCCAGTGTGAGTTAGAAGAAATTGCTGCTGTAAACCTACCTTCTCACTTCTGCTAGGCAGCACAAAGCATTTGAATATCAAACATCCATTCGCTGGCCTTAAAAATGTTCTTCCAATTTGCTATAGGGATTTCTGGGAAATCAGTATGTCAATGTGCGTCTAGAAATGTCATCATGAAGTTCAATTCCCTGAACCCAGGAAGATTGTCCCATGGAATGAATACTTAAGTTTCCCATCTGTATTATCTTGCCTAAAGTTTTCTTGACACTTGTCTGGAAAAGCTAATTATTAAAAACCTCTCTATTTCTACCCCTTGAGCATTGTTTTTCAACTTTTTCTTTCTTTTTTTTTTTTCTTTCAACCAAAGGAAATGCTAATTCTACTGGATTCTGTAACCACGGTGGTGGGTCCTTTATAATTCACTGATCACTGGTCAAATGACCTCGTTAATTTTTGGTGTCACATAGGTCTCAGGGTGCATTCATCTTGAGATTATTGACACTAGAGTGCAGTGGATCTCTAAGATATTAATGCAGTTTGAATGGGTCTTTGTATGCAACAATTTGGAGTGGAAAAGAGAAGAAATAAAGGGGAACTGTGACTGAAGGGCCATGTTTGCCAAGAGCTGTGTTGGTAACAAGATCATTTGAACATATTTTGGTAATGTGAGGCCTAAGAGATATTGAAAGAGGTGAGTGAAGGGGAAATATAACACTGGGAATAGCAGGGAAATGATCTTTAGAATATCAGCTCTACCAGCAAGGCAAACAGGGAAGAGAAAGGCTGAATGAACACACAATTTTGGGTTGCTGCACAAAATGTGATCAAAGAAAAGGGAAGAATAATCGGAGGTAATGATGGCAATTTGTTTGCTAGTTCAAAGATAATTGACCCTCACAGAAGACATAATTATGCTATATTACAGAGATGAAAAGAGAGACAAAGGCAGAGGCCGAGAGTGATGACAAACAAGACTCAAGATCCCATGATTACAATGTTTTTACAACCACAATATTTTGATATTAGCCTTTCAACCCACAAAAGGGAGAGCAGCAGACAACCACGCTGGTTCCCATTTAGCTTGGCAGATTTGTGCTTCTCTTTCCTTTTTTCTTCCTCTCTCTTCTCCTTTTAGGTTTCTTCTAACAGCTGCCAGAACTTGAATGGAATATTCTAGAGAGGAGCATGTAGAAAAGGGGGACAAAACATTGGCCTTTTGAGGTGAGAAGGATGGGTGAGAATTTACCCTCACCTCTTGACTCTTTGTCCACAGCAGCTGGGTGATTTGGGGCTCACTGAAAACTCGGAAGCTCTAAGCTGAATTTCATTTTAGTTGAGCATTTCCCAAAGTATGATTTATAAGGCAGCACATAAAAAGATCTTAGGTTGTGTGGACAAACTTTTATTATTGTATCAATTCAGATATATTTTAATGAACATTGGAAAAGTTATTCATCCCTTAAATCTCTGCTATCTGGCTGCTATTTTCTTAGGGCAGAAGCAAATAAAAACACTGAGACATTTTATAGATTATATATATGAATAGTTGGACAAATTGTGTGTGGCTAGGGTTCGAAGAGTGACAGCGTCTTAGAATCCCTAACATTTATGAAATGCTGCCTCAGTATCTCTCTTACATCTTACAGTACTGTCCCACCACTACTCTAAGATGATATAATGAGAGTTAGATGTGGTAGCAGGTTAGAAGTATTGTCAGATTGTAGGCATTTTGGTGCTCTATATTGGTCACACCAATGTGATTTCCAGTTATTTCTAATTTCTCACATCTGGTCTTGAACCATGTCACAAATCAACCACTAGTTGTGTCAAATCAGTTAGTAACTTATGGGATATTTAAGGATAGGCAGAGATACTATTGAAGGCCCATGATGCAACAGGAATGCTCAATTTTGGTTCGTGTGTGTGTGTGTGTGTGTGTGTGTGTGTGTGTGTGTGTGTGTGTGTTTGTGCTAGAGTGGGAGAAGAGAGAATGATATTAGGCTAATTGAGGAAGGAGATTTTGCCTCCATGCAGAAGCATGTGGCCCCTTCAACCAAAATTGTGTATGCCAGGAAAAACACACAGAGCCATGAAAAGAAATTCAGTTCTTCCGAGTCATTACTCACCCTCTTCTATCACACATGGAGAAACCCATCTTTGTCCTGATCTATAGCTCAATATATCACCTTTGTAATTCTCTCCTTGCTGTTTTGGAGAACTGATGTTCAACCACTCATTGTTCTTTCTATTGAACTCATAAAAATGTCTCTATTTGGCTGAAAACTAGAACTGACACCTAAAACTATCTTCTCAGGATGCAATGAGACCGCTTTTTCTTTCTACAGGAGGGGTTGCCAACCTTAGAACAAAGGTCTTCTTATTGAGAATGAGAACCATGGAAATACAAGGGAATTTGGATGCAGATCATACTTAGATATCACTATTTTGCTATGTAGACTTAAAAATGCTCTTTAAAAAAAATAGATGTCTCTTATTTATAATTATTTTTTTTCTGTTTTAGAAATGGCATTTCTCATTCCTAGCATCTTCTTGCATCTTGGTACTCAGTCACAAAATGGTACTCTTTCTTATACCTCATTTTTTTTTTTTATTTTGGTCAGTATTCTTAGTCCTTTAAAACTTCAAAAACAAAACCAGATGTGGTGTTGCATACCCTTAATCTCAGCTCATGGGAGGTGAAAGCAGGCAGATCCTTGTGGGTTCTGGGTTGGCCTGATCTATAAAGAGAGGTCTAGGTTAGTTCATGTCACATAGTATAACCCAGTCTCAAAAATGAATAAATGAATTTCCTGCTCTCTTTCCCTCGACCTTCGCCCTTCATTGCTCCCACTCATGTCCAGGTTGTTCATGTAGATCTCAGCCATTTCTCCATCATTGGGCTATCCTCGTGTCTTTCTTGGGGTCCTGTTTTCCAGGTAGCCTCACTGGTGATGTGAGTAGCAGTCCAGTCATCCTTGTTCCACATCTAGTATCCTCCTATGAGTGAGTACACACCATATTTGTTTTTCTGAGTCTGGGTTACCTCACTCAGGATGATTTTTTCTGGATCAGGAACAGAGAGGGTAAATGAAGACCACATGAGAAAAGGAAGAAACAAAGTGCTAAAGAGGCCCACAGAAATCCACAAAGATACCTCCACAAAAGACTGCTGGCAATGGCCGAGAGACAGCCGGGACTGACCTACTCTGGTGATGGGATAGCCAAACACCCTAATGGTTGTGCCAGAAACCCTATCCAAGGACTAAGGAATCTGGATGCAGACATCCATGGCTAGGCCCCGGGTGGAGTGCCGGGAGTCTAATTAGTGAGAAAGAGGAGGGTTTATATGAGCGAGAATTGATGAAACCAAGGTTGGATAAAGCACAGGGACAAATAGCCAAAGGAATGGAAACACATGAACTATGAACCAAAGGCTGAGGGGCCCCCAACTGGATCAGGCCCTCTGAATAGGTGAGACAGTTGATTGGCTTGATCTGTTTGGGAGGCATCTAGGCAGTGGTACCAGGTCCTGGCCTCGTTGCATGAGTTGGCTGTTTGAAACCTGGGACTTATGCAGGGACACTTGGCTCAGTCTGGGAGGAGGGGACTGAAGCTGCCTGGACTGAGTCTATCAGGTAGATCTCAGTCCTTGGGGGAGGCTTTACTCTGGAGGAGATGGGAATGGGGGATGGGCTGGGGGGAAGGGGAGGGAGGCAGGAAGGGGGAGAACAAGGGAATCTGTGGCTGTTATGTAGAACTGAATAGTATTGTAAAATAAAATAAAATAATAATAATAATAAATAAAAATAAAAATAAAAAAATAAATAAAATGAATAAATGAATGAATAAATGAAATTGAATAAATAAAACTCAATGGCATCTTTCTCAGTGACTTTTTTAGACTTTTAGCAACAGAGTCTGCAAATCTAAAGATTTAAAAGAGAGCTGGCACTATTTTAAGAGTGTATTCAGAATTTCCCTCTCTGTGAGATAAGTAAACACAAATTTTCTTATTTTTCAACTCCTAGAAAAATCAAAACAAAATAAAAAGACTATGTTTCTGCTAACTGCTGTGTGCAGCTAGAAAAAGAGAGAAAAGGAACTTCTGTCGGAGCCTTTGATTATTGTGTGAACACATTCCTTTCAACCGATAATAATGCTATTAATTTGTATGCTGTATTTGTTTCATATTGTTGTTATAACAAATCACCACAAGAGCAAGACATTTATTATTTCTCAATTTTGTAAGTCAGGCACAAATGATTAAATCACTGAGCCATAATCAAGTTACTGGCAGGGTCGCACTCTCTCTAAGACCTGGAGAATCTATTTCCTGTCTTTCCCATCTCCTAAAGACTGCTTCCATACCCCTCCCTAGTCTTCAAAGCCATTAGAAAAAAGACTTTCCATTTCTTCCCCATTCTATCAACTTAAGGGAAGAAAGATTTATTTGGTTTATGGTTTTAATGGATCCCATTATGAGAGGGAAAGCATGGTAACAGGGAGAGGAGTTTATTGCACATTGTATCCACAGTGATGAAGCAGAGTATGGGCATGAAATGGGTCTGGGCTATAACATTACAAGGCCTACCCTCAGCGACCCACTTCCTTCAGCAAAGCTCCATCTTTTAAAGGTTCCAAATCCTTCCCAAACAGTATCACCAGTTGGGAATCAAATGCTTAAACACATGAGCATTTGTGAGATGTAGAACCCCCAACCATAGAACCCCCAACCATAGAACCCCCAACCATAAAACCCCCAACCATAGAACCCCTAATCATAGATCCCCAACCATAGAACCCCTAATCATAGAACCCCCAACCACAGAATCCCCAACCATAGAACCCCTAATCATAGAACCCCCAACCATAGAACCCCTAACCATAGAACCCCCAACCATAGAACCCCCAACTCAAGATCCTTCATTTATAAATTTATCACATATGCAAAGTTCTTTTTGGACTTGTGACTGACATATTTGTGGATTTCAAGGACTAGGATACAGCTGTCTTGGGAGCACACAGGGAGCACGGGAGTGCATTATTTAGTTACGACGTAAGAGTTCCAACTCCTGTGGTAGACATGTCTGAGACTGGACAAAGAAAAGAAGCCATGGATGTCTTTTTACCTAAAGACAATCTATTTTTTTATAAAATTGCAAATTATGTAAATTCTTAAATATTTTCTGGCATGTAGCCTTCCTACATTTTGTCTTCTTCTATAATGTGGTTCTCATGCCACTATATCCTTTCCTATGATTGTCAATCAATTCTATGTTCTGTCTTCATTGATTCGACATATCTCACTTAGCCTTACACCCTTACCAGATTCATATCTCCTCACAGATTCAACTTGAGTCAGGGATGAAGGACTCCCTTTTCCTGTCTGTCCTTGTGTCACAGAAATTCTCCTGATTCTGACCTTGAACTCTCGCTGTATTCTGGAGCCCTGCAATGAGTTACCTTTGACACATTCCCTTAACTGACCATTCTGCTGTCATTAGAGTTTGTCATATTATATAGGAAGGCGAATTCAGTTTAATAGAGAATCTTTATATGCAAATTGATAAAAGTTTAATAATAATACAATCAATGCTATAGCATCATGACATTAGCTGCGAGAGAGCTAAAACAGAGACAGTACTACCTCAGAAGTTCACACAGTTCACAGCCAAAAATATGACTTTTGTGTTTGTGCTTACTTTCCTGGGCATCATGAGTTGTATTGCTGTCAACTAGTTTCAGCTTAGATACAGCCCCTGCCTCCTTAACACACTTCTCTAGAGTCTTTGCTTCTTTAGAAAGAAACCATGGACAGAAACCCTGCTTGGAATCATGTGGACATTTGAAGAAGGAATTAATTGATCTTGTGATAATTCTCCTTGTTTCCTTATCTCACGGGGCATTTTAGTAACTTTAATAAGGATTATTTTTTCAAATATTTTTAACCCAAGGAAGTTCCAGTGCCCAAATCCATTAGTCTGTTTGAAATCGGCAGGGGGAGATTCAACGCTAAACCTTCTGAGCTTGACAGTTCCATTTTAGACATGCCCAATTTACTGCACTTCAGCTTTAAACAACCTGGGGCTGGAGGAAGGCTGTATTCTGCTTCTGGGTAACACTTCCCGAGCTGCTGTTGTCAGCTCTAACAAGCTGTGTATTGACATTATTCAATACACCTTATCTACCAAGATGAATTCCAGCCATCTAAACAGGGTGTACATTTAAAATGGCAATGGGAACGATGACGGGGATGGTGTCAAAACTGGAGCACAGAATGTCACTCATTGGCTATGGAGGTGTCAGGAAAATGTAAGATGAGGCTTTTTAACCTCCATAAACTTCACAAGGAAAAGAGAAAGGCCCCAGCTCGAAGGGTGGTTGTCTGTGCTTCATCCCTGAAGCCCTGCCCCTAGTAGGCAGCAGGTAACTGCTAGGTACCTGCCCCCATCCAGGGCATGGCTGAGACAGGGACCACTTAAGACCTGAAATGCATATGTGTTCTCTCTCTTGGCTACCTTGTGATCCTGGATGCTGGATGCTGGACTGCAGACCAAGTCAGAGATCTCCAGAGAACCGTGTTGGACTGTGCTTCACCTCTCCTGGATCCCGTAACCAACTCCCTTTGCTTGTTGTAAGTTAATTCCAAATAAACCCCTTTTGATCATCAGATAAGCAATGTGGAATTGCCTCATTAATTGCCACTATACCCAGCAGCTTTTAATCCATTAAGAAATAATTTCTAAAAACTCGGTCTTGATTTCCTCTTTATATATACATGTATATGCATATTTTTTCATGCATATCTATGCATGTGTATGTGTTTTCCTAGGTGTTCTATCTTGGCACCTCTTCTTACACGCACTGGGGAAGAGTTTACTTTATATTCTTTTCAGATTATTCATTATTCATGGGGTTGCTTCTACTTAGGGTCACATGTTCTGCCATGACACTCTATTAGATACCATGCGAATTTCTTTTTTTTAAAATTTTTTTAAATTTTATTTTATAATTTAATTTAATTTTACATATCAGCCAATGATTCACTTGTCCTCACTCCTCCCACCCCCTCCTCCCCCAGCCCACTCCCCATTCCCATCTCCTCCAGGGCAAAGACTCCCCTGGGGATTGAGTTCAAACTGGTAGATTCAGTTCAGGCAGGTTCAATCCCCTCCTAGGGTGAGCTAAGTGTACCTGCATAAGCCCCAGGTTCCAAACAGCCAGCTCATGCACTGAGGACAGGTCCAGGTCCCACTGCCTGGATGCCTCCTAAACAGTTCAAGTTAATCAGCTGTCTCACTTATCCAGAGGGCCTGATCCAGTTGGGGGCTCCACAGCTACTGGTTCATAGTTCATATGTTTCCATTCGTTTGGCTATTTGTCCCTGTGCTTTTTTCAATCTTGATCTCAACAATTCTTGCTCATACAAACCCTCCTCTTTCTCACCAATTGGACTCCTGGAGCTCCACCTGGAGCCTGGCCATGGATCTCTGCATGCAGTTCCCTCAGTCATTGGATGAGGTTTCTAGCACGACAATTAGGGTGTTTGGCCATCCTATTACCAGAGTAGGTCAGCTACTCTCACCCATTGCCAGTAGTCTATTGTGGAGGTATTTTTGTGGATTTCTGTGGACCTCTTTAGCACTTTGCTTCTTCCTATTCTCATGTGGTCTTCATTTATCATGGTCTCTAATGTACAGTAGGATTCATGATATACTTTTGGATAACATAGGCATCACAGCAGCCTTTGGTTGTTGTTCAGAACATCCCTGTGCATGTCTCCATGGGTGTGGCCAATTTTGCTAAAATATTAGACTAATTGAATAAATTGACCATATAAAATGAGAAAAGTGTGGGATTCAGCTTTTACCACAATGGAAAATATCCAGGACGTTTACCCTTTGAGGCAAAGTTTGATTTAAAGTGGAGAGTTTTCCTCTGGAATATATTCTAATCCTACTCTACCTTCCTGTTTTCATATAATAACTCTTTCTAGCATCTGCTACTTTCTCCTAATATCCTTTTGCCCCAGGCCATCCATGCTGTTTCCTACCCATAAGGATCATGGACCAAAATTTTGATTATGTGGTTAAAAGTAATAATCACAATAGCAATTTGGAGGCCTTCAGCAAAAAAGCCTATGACCCCTGCTTCTTCAGTTACACAGAATAAAGTAGCAAAGAAGAATGGGTTATGATGGCTTATACTCAAAACCTACACAGCTATGCTGGATGGAATAATGTAATACCCTTTGGGTGTTTCTTCAGCTAGGGTTGCAGATTCATCTCTGTTATTTTGGTTGTCCTATAGCAGGATATATAACGAGTCAGGAAGTAATAACAGCTTTCAAAAAGGAACAACTCTTAGGGGAATCAGGATCTAAATAAGAAGTAGAAAACAGTTCCATAAGCAGGCAATATATTGATATGATTGGTAGGAATAATGTCAAGTTGAAGTCCACCTATTTCTTCTGAAAGGTGCACTCCTAGATATCAGGGTCTCAGGATTTTCTCAAGTTGAGAGGCAGCACAGTTGTATTACATAGCTATAAATCTAATATATTAATTTGATGTATGACACTAAGCAATGCCCTTTGAGCTTGTAAGACAGCATAGCCTGTGACACTGGAGCTGACTTTGACTTTGGAAATTCAAGCTGAGAGCTGTTTTTATTCAATGGGATTGCTATGGATTACCACCTTCTGTGTGTGTGTGTGTGTGTGTGTGTGTGTGTGTGTGTGTGTGTGTGTGTGTGATCTACTTGCACAGGCCCATGTAGAAACCAGATGTTGACACTGAGGTGTGTTCCTCATTTTCCATTTTATATTTCAGTCCAGGTTTCTTATTGAATCTGGAGCTTGCCATATGGGCTGGATTCACTGGCCAGCAAACCCCAGGGGTCTTCCTCTCTCACTTCACTCCATTCTCAATGTTCAGCAAGCTTTCACTCTAAGGATCCTCATGGTTGTTTCCATTTAACTTTCATTATTAGTGTGAAAAATAATAGGTTCTCAAGAAGACATTTTCATATGTGCCTCCATTTCATCCTATTTATCCCCCTAATGCCTCCTCTTCTCCCCATATCACCTTCTGTTTGTTTTTCTCCTCTCCCCAAATAGTTCTACTTCCAGGTTTTTTAAAAAAATACATGTGAGAGAAAATGTGCAATATTTGCTATTCTGGGCTGACTTATTTTACTTAACATGATTTCCAGTTTTATACAAGATCTTTAAAATGATATATTCTGTTTCTTCTTTATGACTGAACAAAGAGGTTTTGTTTTTCAAAAATCTCCCTTGTGTATAGGTAGCACATTTTCTATGTCCATTTGTTTGTCGATAGGGTCCTAGACTGATTATATAACTTGGCCATTGCGAATTGTATAGCAATAAACATCAGTGTGTGTGTATCTCTGTAACAAAATGATTTTACATTTAAATGTAATGATTGCTTAAGTTAATTTATTTCATTCTGGCTTCAACCTTCTCTGAGAACATACTAAAAGTCAAGCAATAGTTTAGATAGCTTCATCTGAACAACTTTATAAGAATGGAAATGATCCTATTTCCGCCATCAATATTGACAAATACTTCAATTAGAAAATGAATTAAGGTAAACTTAATAATAATTTCTGCTTTGAAGTCTCAATTAATAGATTTAAAGTCATTGTGTTAAAGAGATAATATAGCTTCTGTAAGTACTGTGAATGCCATTATAAACTTACTTAAATATTTCAATATTAAATATGAAGAAACATATTTCTGTAGTATGGAGAATTTATAAATACAGATTGTAGTAAGCAAAGTACCATGTGGTGGTAAAAAAAAAAACCAGTGATTTTTACTAAATTAAGAGGCTATAGAATAAAAATGTACTTGTAATTAGTTGTAAAGTATGCATAACTTATAGTTCCACCAATTCTACACCAAAACATATATGGTATTCTACCCCCAAAATATCAAATATTGTATATATATATATTATATATATATGTATATATATATATATATATATATATATATATATATAAACTTAGAATAAAATTGCATTTAAATTATAAAGGTGGTATTAATTTAAAAAATATCAGCATGACCATGCAGGTAGCATAGACAGCATTCACCAGAGTTTTTGCAATATTTGAATTTGTGGAAGCCACCTTAAAAAATAAGTTAAATATTTATGATAGTGATTATTCTATTTTCATTCTGTTGCTATGATAAAACACTTGGATCAAAAGCAACTTAGGACAGGAAAGGGTTTGTATTTCACTTATTTATTTATTTATTTCATACACTTCCTGGTCATAATCTATACTGGTTTGAATGAGAAAGATTCACCCACAGTCTTGGATAATTGAATACCTGGCCCCTATTTGGTGGTGCTGTTTGGGGAGGTTTAGGTGGTGTGTCCTTGCTGAAGGGAGTATATCATTGGAGATAGGTTTTAAGATTAAAAGTCTCATATCATTTCCAGTTTACTTTCTTAGCTCCCTGCTTGCCAAGTTGTGAGCTCTCAGCTTACTGTTCCTGCCACCATGCCTGGCATATGCCATCTTGCTTTCCCGCTGTGATGGACTCATCCTCTGGTGGAACTGTAAGCCAGTTGCCCTAGTCATATTGTTTAATCAGAGCAACAAAAGAGTAACTAATAGACCGTTCATTTTTGAAGGAAGTCAGGGTAGGAACTTCAGGCAGAAACCTGAAACAGAAACCGTGGACAAACCCTGCTTGCTGTCTTGCTCTCTGGCTCACTCACAGGTTTACATTTATCTAAGCTTTCGGATATAGCCCAGGATCACATGCCCAGGAAATGGTGCCACCAACAGCGGGCTGAAACCTCCTACATCCGTTAAGCCAGTCAAGACTATCCCTCTCAGACATGTCCACAAATCAACCGGATAGAGACAATCTCTCAACTGTGACTCTTTTCAGGTGACTCCAGGCTGTGTCAACTTGACAGTTAATGTTAAGTAGGACAATGATGCTGTCTATTTATAAAATTAGGTATTCTACTTTATGATTGTATTTTAACATAGTTGAAAATATTTAATAGAAATTTAACCCAAGAACTCCCAAAGCCTAAAGCTTTGAGCTTGCAAGATGGTACTTAAATTGGTTTCCTCAAAATGAGGTAGGAAATAAAAATACAAAGGATACAAGACATCCAAGTTACAACTTTGCTATTTGCAGTGTAGTCACAGGTAACATTGGCATCACTTGGGAATGTGCTGGAGGTACAGTTTCCTCCACACCACATAGAGTGATCAGAATCTTTATTTTCATAGGATTCCTGGGGGGGGGCATTTGTATTCACATTAAAATTTAAGAATCACTGGTATAAGAGATTTCATTTAGAAATGTATCAGTCATATTCTGGAAAGTCTTGCCACATGGGAAGAATACTTCAGTGTATTCTTTCTTACTAATTGGAAAACGTATTTCTCTGCAAGGGCGACAGGAAATTAAAGAAATCTATGAAGTAAAAACATCTAAATTTGGCAAAGTATACAACATTATCATAAAGGATAAAATACAATAATAAGCAAGATAGAAATGTGATGATAATTGAAAAATTACTAGTAGAAGCAAAAGCACAATATATTCACGAAAATGTTTGCTCTGAAATATTTGCACATCAATGATATTAAAATTCAGAATGAGCAATGAAGCCAGATCTAAGCAAACAATACCACAACTGATTTAGAGAAAGATTTTCGTCAAGTAAAAATCATGGTATACAGAGAAGCCAGTTGAAAGAATAAGTAAGTCTGAGTCTATTAAATATATATCACAACACCAAAGTTAAGTGTGTAGTTTTATTTAAGATTTCTGTCCAAAAATAGTAATGAATTGTTAAGGATAGACATGACTAAAGCTGAACTAAGTTAATTTATGATAAAACAGTTATTCTAATTATTTTTGCTTATAAATTAATAACATTAAGTTCTGTATTAATCAAAATCATCAACTGAGAACAACATCAACTGAGCAATAACAAAGAAAATTGCATTTCTTTGGGGCTAATTATGACTACTGTGTAGAAAACAGATTTAAAATGCCTAGAAAATATACCCAGGGGTTTTTTCAAAATGGTGGTGGCTTTTTATGTACCTTTAAATGATGGGGAATTTAGAAACTACATCATTTCTTTTTTTAGTTAGGAATTTTAAATTGGTGCTGGCAAAAAGCCACTATTTCCTATGAGTATGGGGCTGGATAGTTTAGGGCAGGGAGTCCATTGGATAAAAGCAGTAGTCCTCAAACAATGTTTGTCTTCTAACCTGTAGTTTGGCTCATTTCTAAGGTCAACTTGCAGATGTAGCATTGGGCTGAGGCTCATGTCTACAGACCAATTAAGGCTCAGCTGCTCAGATGTCTGATTGAACAGAAACTTCCTTCCAACTCCAGTTTCAAGTGCTTGATCTAATGAACCAATGTTACTCCTTTTATTTTTCTCACTGGATAATGGAACCCAATTTCATTCATAGTTTATTGAATATGTCATTGTAAAGAAACAAAGATATTTGAATAGAATTATTTTGGGGGGGCCCAGAAGTATAAAACCAACTTGAAAGTTGACACATCTTTTCAAAACATTGTATAAATTGAAGCTTTCCTGCTAAATTATGATGGTTTAAACTGTGCAATATTGCAGAGAAGTACTTATTTCTCGCCCTTTTTCTTTTTGCATTATCCTTACAGAAACACTTCTCTGCTGATTTTTAATAAAACCCCTGGAAATATAATTTTAAGGGGTCAGAAAGTTCTCTGCTAAGGACAATAATCTTTCTAGTTTTGAGGGATGGGAAAAGGGGATGATAAAGGACAGATTGTAGTTGTAATTTAGATAAATTTCTCTATTTTGTCATCATGTTCAACCTTCTTCATTCATGTGTATCATTTCCTTTGGTTTCTCTCTCTCTCTCTCTCTCTCTCTCTCTCTCTCTCTCTCTCTCTCTCTGTGTGTGTGTGTGTGTGTGTGCATGAGAGAGAGAGAGAGAGAGAGAGAGAGAGACTGCTTCAGAGAGACAGCTCAGCTTTATTCCAGAGTATAGAATATATATATATATATATATATATATATATATATATATATATATATATATATGTAAGATTGGGGGCAGTAGCTGGGGCATTACCTAATTTGCATTAAACAGCATGCTCCTATCATTAGGCTCTTAGTACAAGTCTTAGTTATCATCTGTGGAAGTACAGTTCTATCAGAATGCCCCCAGCACAATGTCTAATTAATATATGGTCAGTAGGGGGAAATCTTCTCCAGGAAACTCTGTGTGTGTGTGTGTGTGTGTGTGTGTGTGTGTGTGTGTGTGTGAGAGAGAGAGAGAGAGAGAGAGAGAGAGAGAGAGAGAGAGAGAGAGAGAGAGAGAGAGAGAGAGAGAGGACACAACACTACAGTAGATGTCCCTTAAGGGAAAATTAGTTCCTTCTGGTCAAGATAACGGAATCTCTTTGGCCTGAGTGAAGGCATAACATTCCAAGTTACCAAAACCAAATGAATTAATCCAGCTGGCCTTGTCAGTTACCTGGCCAATGGACCAATCCTCGGGAAGGGAGCACCACCCCCAGGCAAGTGGGCTCTACTTAAGACATGTAAAGAAATAGGGAGAACAATAAACTTTTAATGAGATAATATACTTTCTTTTCCAGAATTCATCTTCCTAACCAAGTCTCTATGGGCTGATCTGCCATGAAGTTTGGTTGGGTCTATCTATCTTTCTGAGCCAGAACTATGTTTTATTTTATTGTCTCTTTCTTTGTGATGCTGGCCCGAGCCTACTCATCCTTTTCTAGTTTTTCGAATTCCTTTCCTCCTCCAAAACTCCCTTCTGCACCATGGGGCAGACCTCCTTGCTGTCTTAACTAAAATGACATGGCTTTTTCATTCCCCCTTTCTGGGCAGCTGCTAGAATTCACAGGTTGCCTGTATTGGGGGTTTTCTTTTAAATACTAATAAAATTGTTCTCTTTGTATAAACTTTGGCTCTTCTTGATTTTTAGACTTCCCCTGCCTTTTAGTTCTTCAAACCATTCTTGCATCTCCAGACCATATCTTGTATGTGGTTCATACACATGAGATTTTGGGAATGTGTATCCATGGATGTCCATGTATGTGCCAGAAGAGGATAAACTGAGCATTCTTCCCTTCCCATTCCCTTGAGAAAGAATCTCTTCGCTGAACTGGAAGCTTGCCAGTTTGGTTATTCTGTCTGGCAACCAAGCACCCAGGATCTGCCTGCCTGTTATCACCTGTTAGTGTTGGGGTTACAGGCTTTTTCAGTCAAGCCTGGCTTTTTACATTGGTGCAGGGGACTTAAATTCAGGTCTTAATATATGCACAATAAGTAACTTTTACCCAATGAGCCTGTGTAGGGTTCCTTTTTCTTCGTGGTCTGTTGGCCACCAGTCCACGAAGACAAAGGGACAGATGCAGCTTTGTCCACAGCCTGTGAACACAGCAGAAATAGCCTTCCTGTAGACTGCTTCAGTGAGATAGCTCAGCTTTATTCCAGAGTATAGGGGATATATAGGGTTGGAGATGGTAGCGGGGGAATCGCATAATTTACATTAAATAGCACGCTCCTATTATAAGGCTCCTAGTACAAGTCTTAGTTATCATCTGTGGAAGCACAGTTCTATGGAATGCTCCTTACACATTGTCTAATTACTATATAGGCAGCTGGGGGAAAGCTTTTGCAGGGAACTGTGTGAAGGGTCATACTAGAGATAAGTCAGGCATCTGGACCTGGAGACAGTCTCCAAACAAGCAAACAGGGTGCCTTCCACAAGGGAGAGGGAGTCCTCCATGTTGCTGAGCTCAGAGAGGTGCCCAGGCTGTGGTAAATTGCAACCTCTGACCAGCAGAGCCTCCCAGAAACCCTGCATTGATGTCCCAGTACTTAACTGTGATACTTCTGGACATCTCCATTGCTGCTACCCTTGTCCAAGCCCTACTCTCTCCCCTGGTTTAATGAAGCACACTTCAAATAATGCATGCCCACTTCCTATGAGAGTTCAGTGTTAACATAGCAGCCAGACATCTTCTTCTACCTATTTATACTATTTACCCAAAGTCTTCTAATCTTACTACCTTAAAATCTAAAACCTGGCACAGTCCTTCCAATTAATTTTCTTCTGGATTGTACAGATAGTACTATGATAGCATGGTGATCAGTCACTCACATTACTTTGGTTTCATCTCAGAGTCTTTGATCTAGCAGAAATGCCAACATGATGTTATCATTGCCATCGCTACCATTGTCAATCTTACATCTCATGCTTTGCTGTCTTATATCTATGGTACTACAAGACCCAGCCCATTCACTATTCAGCACCACTGGCTTATCTTTGGAGAGGTATTCCATTTGGTGACTCATCTTACTGCTGGAGTTATAGACAGTCTATTTTCTTCCCAATTCTGTTACACATGATTATTAGCCAATAACTTATTCCTTTAGTAGATTACTTTTTAACAAGTGCTTGTTTCCAGACAGATTTTCATGTGCCTAAGGTAGGTCTTGTCTTTCTGGCTCTCAGTCAATGAACATTAGAGAAAGATAGACCTGTTTGAATATGATTATAAGCAAATTGCATTGCAATGTACTTTTACTGAGTCACAGGCACCATCCAATTTCCATTCAAGGCCCACAATGTTGTTTGTTTCAACCTTTCCAATTATCTCTATTGTGAATCATCTATGAGTACATTAGAGAATTGATTTTGCTACAAAAATAGTCTTCCGAGGGTGACAAAGACAGTAGCAGTCTCTCATATTTTGGTCTCTAGGAGAAACTATTTCTATGCCTTATATTGAGATAATACATAGATAATATAGACAATAGATAATATACTCTGCATTTTCTATGTTAAAATTCTTACTTATTCAGTATTCCCTTCTGTGTAGGTGCTACAGGCCGAGCACACTTAGGAACAGGAACTATTTTTAGGGTAGCACCAGTTATCATGTGACTTTTGACTAATACTGGGGTTCAGTGGGCCCCTGGGGGCTTCAAATTCTTGTGTGCCATATGTGGGGAGTTGCAAGCAAAGCAAGAAAATTTATTAAGAAAGGAAGCAGTGGAAGGAAGCAAAGAGAGAATTCAATGACTTAGATTGCTCAATGTACAAAGAGTTTTGTCTCATTTGCATAACATGGACATTTTTGTGCATGCTCTGTTACATGTGGTTCTACATATAAGTTTGTTGGTGTTATGTCTCATTAGTATATTGACTCTCTATTGAGGGATGCATGTTTTAATATTATAATGAGTCACTTTCAGGTACTCTGGAGAGTCTTTGTGCCTGTGCCCCTGGACAGATTTTATTTACTTTATGACTGGTGAAGGTAGAGAGGGTGGGGTTGGAGGAATGGGGGTGTTCTGGGCTATTTTTCATATGCTAATCTGAAGGCTTTGTGCAATGCCTTCCATACCTCACTCTTTGTCCTGTTCTGTCTCAGTGTGACACAACTATGCTATTTAGAAAAATGCAGGTTTCATTCTGGGAAGATTGCATTGTATTATCAGGTTCCATGGCTGAATGAGAAGAACATGGACTCCATTCCAGACTTCCATTTACTCTTCTGATTGGGAAGATTTGGGCAGTGAATGACCTGAACAGTAGTTCATGGAAATTGTAGACTTGAAAGACATTCCCTCTGCCTGCAAGGACCTCAGTACTGTTGGTATTTTTTCATTTATCCTTTGTAGCCAGAGAAAGGACCTGAATACATGGAAAATTCCTGATACATACTAAGTGAGAATAAAAAGACCATCTTAGAAATATAGAAATGAATGAGTGTGTTTTCAACAACATTTTTTTTCTGGCTGTTGGACTTAGGGGGAATATAAAATAGATGGAAAAAGGATAGAATGTGTGTGCAGTGTATGGGGGTGTGGTGGATAAGTGTACTTACTCTATGAATCAATTTGCAAGTGAATTTGTTTTGTAAATATTGAAATAGTATATAATTATATAATCTCAGTGAGGACTTTGATAGCACACTGATTACTTACAGACATATGTATCTCCTTACATATGACAGCATTCTTTGAAATATGAATGATGATAAAACATGCTTTGATTTCTGACATCCATTCAGCTGCTTTGTACATGTCTCTGTGGAGAAGCACTTAATCTTGTTAGAAGGTAGGACAGACCCTCTATTTTAATTTTACTGTGTTCCTAAAACACTCCACTCAACCAGTGCAGGACAAATCCTTGTTTGTCAATTATGTGCAAAGAGATGTCACTGCAAGCAACCAAGTCAATGCCTCAGAACAGTAACTACTTATTCTTTCAAACACTTCCATTTAGTGAGAATAAGAACTGGTTTCAGAGTAGCTTTATCAGTTGTTTATCATCCTTCCCTTCATAATTGAAACACACCAGTAACTTTGCCAGAATATCAACGACTTCCTAGTGGACACAGCACCTGTTCAGACCAGCTTGTCTCTAATAAGATTCATGGCAGCCATGAGAATGCTGCTTGCTGTCATTGAAGAAGAGCCTTGGCTCCTGTGCTTTAGAACCTAGTGGGTAAATTTGTACCAAGGCGACACTTCCTTTTGAAAAAAAAATATTCTTTCTTATCTATCTATCTATCTATCTATCTATCTAATCTATCTATCTATTTGTGTGTGGGGGCACGTGTGCGTGTGCCTATGTGTATATGTTCACATACATGCATGTGTGGTGTGTCTCATGGCATGTGTTCGGAGGACAGAGGACAACTTGTAGGGGTCAGTTGTCTTCTTCTACCATATAGGTCTCATGGATTAAATTCTGATTTAATTAAATTAAAACATTTGATTTAACAGGACATACTTGTGCCTACCAAATGAATCTTCTTATCACCCATGAGGCAACATTTTACATCTGTAAACAGCTATGTAAGACAAGGATACTAAGTCAATACTTTTCCTAGGGGATATGGGATTTCTCTACGAATGAACAATTTGAGCTTAAAGGTTTTCTGAAGATTCTAAATACATTCATTAGAGATCTATTTTACATAGAAGGTTCCTGCCAAAACCCTGCTGTTTCTGTGGCATCATACTTGCATCATGGGCAGGGGCTTTCCAGGGCTTCCCTGTAAATATGTGGTGATACCTGTGTAGATCTATTTCCATTCTGCTTGTTGGATACCTCACATAAGTACCAACGACATTACTTTAGCAGCACATTTCAAGAATTATTACCAAAAAGATGGCATGGTGCCAATAACCTCAAATAGACCAGAGGGCTGGTCACACACTGACTGAGACTGACTTTTTCTTAGTTTAACCTCCTTTCTTAATTTGCTGATTCTTACTCTAACCCAAGTCATGGATGCACTCTGGAAAACCCCATCTACCACTTCTGCGTGTTGAGACCTCTAGTCATTGACCCATGTACCTTCTTGTGGTCTGAACTCCTTAACTCTTAAACCATCATAAGCTCTTAATCTTGTCTATGGCTCCAACTTCAGGTGAAGCCTGAGGCTAGCCCCGGGGCCTATGGAATTGCTACTCAGTGGTAACAGCTGTCAGTGGGGGATTTAATTCGATCCTTTAAAATGGAAAACTTCACTAACATCTTTCCTATCTTTTAAAGGGATTACTATGTTCTCAGCATCATGCTGATTGTTAAGCATGTTTTATCTCCATCACTTCTTACAGTGGCCCTATCTGGCAAATATGATCACTGCCTTATTTTACAGATAAGCTGTAAGCTACTGTTTATCAGAGGTCTCACACTGGATGGTAGGACTAAGTAAAATAACACTGGAAGTTCAGCTCTTGCTTTAAATTTTGTACCATTTCCCCCCTACAATTCAAAGCTCTGTGTTCTTGAGTAATTCATTCAACTGTGGGAAGCCTGATTATTTCACATATATAATAATTTATGTTCTTGATTTTCTATAGTTTTGTCATGCTACATAATTCATTATATTATTTAGTTTGGATTATAATACTAAAATGTAGGCATTTTCCTTATAGTATTTACTACAGTGTAACAAAATACCACAAAATGTAAGTAGTATAGAATAATAATAGTTCATTATGTTTCATAAATCTATAGATTGGCAGTTGGGCGATTCTTTTCCTGGCCTAATCTAGTGTCAGTTATAGCCACTGACATCTTCTGGCTACATTAGGGCTGCAGTTTTCTAAAGAGGCCTCTGTCATCTTTCTGGAGGTTTATATAGAGTTGTATACTGAGACTCTTTAGATATCATACCTGTGGTTTCTCAACATTTACTAGAATAAACTGACTATATGGTAGACTAATGGACTCAGGATTTTATGATACGAAAAGTGGACATAGGTATATGAAAGCTTGACACTTCTCGTGTCCTCACAGGCAGCCCTGAGGAGAAGAGCAGCACTGCCACACTGCAACATGTCACATTGCATTTAGAAAGGAAGCAAAGTAGTGCAAGAGAATTCAATCGATCTTGGTGATTGCCTCCTTTCTTCTCCTCCTATTCTACTGTGTTCCTGGTCATGATGGTTAATCTTGACTGTCAATTTAGTTGGCTTGAAAGACACCTAAAAGATTGGCAAGGAATCTCTCTCTCTCTCTCTCTCTCTCTCTCTCTCTCTCTCTCTCTCTCTCTCTCTCTCTCTGTGTGTGTGTGTGTGTGTGTGTGTGTGTGTGTGTGTGTGTAAGGATATTTCCAGGGGATGAATAGCTCAAAAGAGCTCCAATCTAGTCAATGGTTTGACCAATTGATAAATTCAGAATTTGAACAGATTATTGAAATGTGGTGGAAACTAAGAATGAGAAGGAAGTGATCCACTTTCTCCATCTCTAGAGACTATTGCCCTAGATCTTTCCTGTCTTGAGTTTGCTTATTGTTTGCCAAAAATTAAACAGCTGTACTGTCCCACTCCTTCCCAGCCATACAAGACAGACCAAATTTTCTGAAATCATGACTTGAAATAAGTCCTGCATCCCTTAAGTTCTTTATGGCAAGGACTTTGTCACAGCAACAAGAAAGAAAAGGAGCACAGCAGTGGAACCTTCTGTTCCATGGTGTTACCAGAACCGGTAGATGATGCGAAAGCACTCTCCAAGTTTGACTGTCACTCAGTGTTGCAATTCTCTCAGTTGATGCATTAAGTGAGTTTTGACAAGGACAAGGCATAGGGTTATACCTAATGAAGTAATGGAACTTGGAACTTGAACACTGATCCTCTGACAACTAGTTTATTGCTCTTTTAACCAGATCATGACACGTGTGATGCCACTATTCCATATATATGTCTTGTAGGTTGCAACAACTGATCAAGTTAGAAGCTCAAAATGGAACTGATATTAAGTTCCTGTAATTGTCTTTTAAGAAAATAAACAGTAAAAGTCATTCCTCGTTTCCTTTTGATGGAATGGGACCATCTCTGCATCAAGTTCTTAAAGTACTCAAGCAGGTCATTTTGTAGTCCAAGTCATTCCATTTCTCTCTCAAATTAGAGGTTTCCTATCCTGGTTATCTAGGCTGGGTGCAATTCAGGGATTCTAGACCATTGTTCTACCAATCATTTCCTCACTGAACTTTCCCTCTCTCCCTCTCATTTTCCTCATGTTCTTTCTCTCTCATTTTTCTTTCCAATTTCTCTGTCTTTCTCAATGGCGTAATTAGCACATCTTGCATTTGGAAATGAAATCCTGCAGAGAGCACTATTATACTGCAAATAATGAATGCACCCAGACTGCAGTAAAGTTGCTATGTGGAGTTAGAAACTTAATGCTCTGCACATCTGTGGCGGATAAGTTAGACGGTAAGTTAGAAGGAAAGTTGTTGAACTTGCTCCATGATTCCTGCAGCCCATGAGTGTTGATCAAAACAGTTGTCTAATGCTTCCCAGCGCCGCTTCACTGCAACAATGAAGGGAGACATTAGAAGGATGCCCACTGTCTTTCAGAATGCAGAGGGATACATTCCCACAGAGTTCCAGAGATCTGCTTGTACACGGTACCTGTTGAGTTCAGACAACTTAGGGAGGCTGTGATGACAAGGCATATAAAAGGAAATTAGAAATGTGCATTCTTCAGAAAATTTACCTAGATAAAATGGACCAAATGTGCATTTGGGTAAAAACTGGGTAAAGTTAATCATGCATTCTCAATTATTTTACAAAACCCTTTTTACTACATAATTTTCTGAGTCAACTTGAAATTTTACCTTTCCCATGAATTTTTTTAAAGATGTAAAAGTTAAAGGGATTTCCAGAATAATTTTATCTTGCTCCTTGTGTCTAGGAATCCCTGTTCTAACACACACACACACACACACACACACACACACACACACACACACACACAAACACACACAGAGAATGAAAAAGAATGAAATCAACAGAAATAACAAAAATCCAAGCCTCTATCAATAATGTATTAGAGCCTCGTAATTATGGTTGGTGCTCTTTAAGATTACCAGAGTACTATGATCTATCAGCAACACTGTCCACAGCAGATGAGAGGATCTGCTTCTGCATATCTTTAGGAACCCATGGTATTGGGGAAAATTATAAAGGCCACTCCACGTAGTTAAAAGGAAGATTTATTTAGTGGATGACTTACAAATGAAGGAATAGATTGGTTGCGGGGGTCTGGGGAAGGAGTATTGCAATCCAGCGGTGTTCTCTAGAGCTCTGCACAGTCAACCTCCACCGTCCAGGGTCCAGGCACAGAGAGCGCACACCAAGAGAGCGCTGGCCCATCCCGCTCTCGGGTTTCCAGCGCCTCCCCTCGCCCCACCTCGTAGGCGTGACAGTTGCCAGAGTCTCAATGGGGGTTGGAACTTCCAGATCCAAGCTGGAATGGCTACCCACTACACCATGGCCTTGTCACATGGTCCAAGTTGTCTCATGTTATACCTTATGTATATTCCCATATAACTTTATCTATAGAGGGATGAGAGAGAGAAGGAAACCTTTAATTTTTGGCTCATACACAATATATTCTTTCCTTTCTTTGTGTGAACAAATGGAAGTGATTCATAACAAAAAATAACGAAATTGTTTCACAACTGGTTGGAATGAAGTCTTTGTGGCACACACACATGCAATTAGCCATTTACTAAGTGTAGGCTATGTAGTTCCATGTGTGGCAGTAGAATTCACTATACGCATTGAATCAGCTCCTAAAAGCCCCTCTATAATTTATTTTATTTTTCAACCCAGGTGAGTTTGTCATGTAACAGTCATGAAATACTTATATAGTTATTTGTTCTGTTTTATTCCTCCAGTGAGATCCTAAAGCATGTCTTCTGAAAAAAAAAAAAACTAATGATAAATTCACATAATTTTGTCATCTCGACTGTAACACATGTGCCTGTGTACACAGACATAGAGGTACTGTGATATTTTAGCAATGAATTTCATATATGTATTTGACAAAGTGAGCAAAATAAGTAAAACAAAAAAGTGATAATCTAATTGGTGGATAAGTTATCAGGAATTGTGGCAATAGAGTTGCCAGAAAGAATGCAAAGCATTACTCTACTTGTACTATGAATGTTTCCAAGTATCTGAAGAAATGCTCCAAAAAGGAATCCCTGAAATTTTCAGCCTCTATAATTCACAATGGCAGAAATAGACAGAGTCATAACAGATCACATATACACTAAATTGAACATAGAGCATGGTAAAGTAAGTCAAATTTATCTTCATGTTATGTGGATTATGCAATTTCCATACAGCTGTACATTCTTGAAGGTCTTTGAAGCCACAGGCACTTCATTCTTCTGTTCTTCCACATCACTCATGGCTTCACTAGGCAGTGTGTGTGCTGGTGTGATGCTAAGATCTAATTGTCAACATTCTTTTTTATAAGAAGGATTTATTTTTATATTTATAAGAATTGCCTACATAAATGTATGTGTACCACATGTGTGCCTCTTGCCTGCAGAGGCCAAAGAGGGCATCAGATTCCTTAAAAATCTGAGTTATGATGGTTGTGATCTGCAATGTGTGTACTGAGATTGAGTACTTGTGCAATGTGAGTACTTGTGTAAGAGCAACAAGTACTCTTAACTACTGAAGAATCTCTTCAATTTCTCTTATTGTCAACTTGATTCAACCTAGATTTACCTAGGAAGTGAATCGCAGAAATTGTCTACAATGGGTTGGCATATGGGCATGTCAACGAAAGACTTGTCTTAATTCAGTTAATTGATGTGGGAAGACCTAGCTCACTGTGGGTACCTGTAGCTAGAGTTTTCCTGCCTTGCCCACGGTCAGGACAAATCTCTGTCACCCGCCAGTCCCACAGCCGCTCAGACCCAACCAAGTAAACACAGACACTTATATTGCTTTCAAACTGTATGGCCGTGGCAGGCTTCTTGCTAACTGTTCCTTTATCTTAAATTAACCATTTCCTTTTATCTTAAATTAACCATTTCCATAAATCTATTCCTTAAAGTAATCCATTTCTACAAATCTATACCTCGCCACGTGGCTGGTGGCTTATCAGCGTCTTCACATGCTGCTGGTCATGGCGGCAGCTGCAGCGTCTCTGGTCATTGCGGCGGCTGCAGCGTCTCCTTCTGCCTTTCTGTCCTTTTATCTGTTAGTCCCACCTATCTTTCCTGCCTATCCACGGCCGATCAGGTTTTATTTATTAACCAATCAGAACAACTTGACATACAGACCATCCCCCCAGCACAGCCAAGTGCAGACCATCTCAAACACCTGCACTCAGGCCCATGGTCCTAATCATCCTCTATACGGACCTGCTGGGTAACGCCACAAGGAACCCAAGAAGGGCTCCCACAGGACATACAGAACATCCCACAGCAGGTACCATTCCATAGAAAGGAGATCCTGAACTCTTTGAGAGTGGAGAAATCAAGTTAAGCATGAACAAGCAAGTACACATTCATTCATTTCTCTCTGCTCTTGGCTGTAGATGTGATATAACTAGCTGCTTGAGTTTCTGTTGTGGCTTCCCTGCGGTGATGGACTATTTGGAATTAGCCAAATAAGTCATTTTTCTCCTAAGTTGTTTTGTGTCAGGGCATTTCATCACAGTAACAGACCTGAAATAAACTAGTTTGCATAAAATGGTTTCCTTTTGTTTGTTTGTTGTTTGTTCTGTGGAACTCACTATGCATAATAGACTTGCTTCAAACACAGAGATCCACCTGCCTCTGCCTCTCAAGGCTGGGATTAAAGGTGCATGCCACCACAGGAAGCATCAGCTTGCATTCTTTTTTTTTTTTTTCGAGACAGGGTTTCTCTGTGTAGCTTTGCGCCTTTTCTGGAACTCACTTGGTAGTACAGGCTGGTTTCAAACTCACAGAGATCTGCCTGGCTCTGCCTCCCGAGTGCTGGGATTAAAGGCGTGCGCCACCACCACCGCCCGGCTGAGCTTGCATTCTTAAATATGGATTGCATAGTAAGTACTCAGTACTTTCTATGTACTACCTACCATGGGGTCACCTCCATTGACACACTTGATTGAATATACGAATGCTCCCTCCCTTACCACAGGGACCACCTCCATTGACACATTTGATCAAATATATTAATACTTCCTTTCCTTTTTACCCAAAGCAGTTAGACTTCCCCACCCCTAAGAGATAGCACGAAAATGAAAATAAACCCATGTTCAGACCTTGCTTATGACCTTGTTCAGACAAAAGGATGTGTGTTTAATTTTTTAAGATTTTTAAGCTCTTGTTTTTCCTTCTTGCTTTTCTTCTGCAGCATCTGTTGGCTTGTGCTTGGCATGCTTCATAACGCACCTGTGTAGAACATGGCCAATTTAATAGGAAAAGAAGAAAGGTGAATGCAATGAAGGAGAAGAGGGAAAACCATTTAAAACATTTTCAAATTATGAACATCAGACTCTCACTTTTTAATTCAAAGTAAAAGTCCTGTTGATGATGCCTGTGTGAGCAGTGTCTGATGGCTGTGTGAACATGTCTGCATACACTCTCTCTGATGGCTGTGTGAGCATGTCTGATCACACTGTCTCTGATGGCTGTGTGAACATGCCTGCATACACTCTTTCTGATGGCTGTGTGAACATGTCTGATCACACTGTCTCTGATGGCTGTGTGAACATGTCTGCTCACACTGTCTCTGATGGCTGTGTGAACATGTCTGCTCTCATTGTCTCTGAAGGCTGTGTGAACATACTCTTCTACCTGAGGAAAGAGAATAGATTTTTCATCTAAGTGTCACAAAGGCATGACTGGTGTGCAGGCACAGCCCTAGTCTGCATAAGCTCCAAAGCTCTACTGTCTTTTCCATCTCTGAGGAGTACCTTTTCTTCTGTAAGAATGGCTTCTTAGAGGGTGGTCTTTTTATCCCCCCACAAGTTCATCTCTTTTTATTTTGTTGTGTGATACGCAGAGTATAACCATGACCATAGGAGGGGAGGTAGTCACCAGAGTCCACGATGAGAGGTACTTTTCCAATAAAATGATGTCATTGACAGGAAAGCAGATACTAATGAAGACAAATTATTAAGCAAATTAAGTAAATCATACAAAGACACATGTGACAGGTTTTCACTCTGTGATCCTACATTTTATACAGTCACTTAAAATCATACCATATGTACATAAGGCATGATGCGAAGCCATTTCTGAGGAAAAAATGAACCTAATGGGTATGGCACAGGAGAAGTAGGGGAACAATGTGCTCACTTACATTTAATATTTCCATGAAAGTTTCCTTTTGTAACCCAGTACACATTACAGTGAGAATTAAAAATACATTAATGGCTTAAAAAAATCTTACATGGCTACTGGTATAAAGGACCACCTGAATCATTTTGAATGAATTGCTGATTTAACTTGAGGAATATATGTTTTATACTTATGTTTTACACTAATTTGAAGAACACCCTGTAAGAGTATATAACAAAACCAAACCTCTAGGAGCAAATATGTCCAATGATACTTTGCTAAAAGTATGGGCATTTGTTTCAGAAACCACTCTGGATTCTCTTTGGAAATATTTCCCATAGGTAAGTAGGTATAGACATTGATCAACTAAGGGAACCCATACAAATATATCCATGAGAAATTCATACAAAAATTAAAAATTGTTGTGAAACAATTAATGCAGTGTTTATCATATTCTTCAGACAGACATCTCTCATGTGTTGTGATTAACTGTTCAGATTGCCAGAACTGACACCATGCTGGATATTTGAAGGAACAAGGGAATTTATCTCAGGCTTACTTGTAAACAATATCATAGAAATATCTACCCAGCTGTAGAAAAGGCCTCAGATCACATGGAATCACTGTAGCTGGGACTGTATTCAGAAGAGCTCACATGACTAGACCAGAAGCAAGTGAGATGGATTTTATCTTACCTTGCTTCAGTAATACCCTCTTGAATTAGAACTGTCACGCTGCATAGTTTTAGCTTGGATATCCTGAAAGGGTGATGGCACCAAGACCTAGAATACTTCTCCTGAGCTAATCTTCTTAAGAACCTGCCATCTGGCATTATACCCGTCATCTGTGACCAAGCTTCCAACTTCCAGGAAAGAAATCAAATTGCGCCTAACCCACAGTACACATGCATTGAGAAAGAAATGCTTACTTTTGATATTGATATGGTAAAATGCCAAGACCAACATGAGAACATATGCAAAACTTTAAAACACATGGAATTTTTTTTTGTATTTATTTTACAATATTATTCAGTTCTACATAATAGCCACAGATTCCCTTGTTCTCTCCCTTCCTGCCCCCCTCCCCTTCCCCCCAGCCCACCCACCCATTCCCACCTCCTCCAGATCAAGGTCTCCCCCGAGGACTGAGATCTACCTGATAGACTCAGTCCAGGCAGCTTCAGTCCCCTCCTCCCAGACTGAGCCAAGTGTCCCTGCATAAGTCCCAGGTTTCAAACAGCTAACTCATGCAATGAACCCAGGACCTGGTCCCACTGCCTAGATGCCTCCCAAACAGATCAAGCCAATCGACTGTCTCACCTATTCAGAGGGCCTGATCCAGTTGGGGGTCCCTCAGCCTTTGGTTCATAGTTCATGTGTTTCCATTCATTTGGTTATTTGTCCCTGTGCTTTATCCAACCCTGGTTTCAACAATTCTCCCTCATATAAACCCTCCTCTTTTTCACTAATTAGACTTCCAGCGCTCCACCAGGGGCCTAGCCATGGATGTCTGCATCCAGATTCCTCAGTCCTTGGCTGGGGTTTATGGCACAACTATTAGGGTGTTTGGCCATCCCATCACCAGAGTAGGTCAGTCCCAGCTGTCTCTCGAACATTGCCAGCAGTCTTTTGTGGGGGTATCTTTGTGGATTTCTGTGGGCCTCTTTAGCACTTTGTTTCTTCCTTTTCTCATGTGGTCTTCATTTACCATGGTCTCCTATTCCTTCTTCTCCCTTTCTTTTCTTGATCCAGCTAGGATCTCCCGCTCTCTTTCCCTCGACCCTCGCCCTTCATTGCTCCCATTCATGTCCAGGCTGTTCATGTAGAGGCCACACTTGGGACAGTTACAGATGGATATAAGGAGGCATCTATGAGACTAGACAGTAATCTTAATCACTTGATTCTCTTCTGTCTCAGTAGCATTGGGATCCCCTCAAATTGCTGCCGCTTCTAGGGCTTTGGGGGGGATCAAAGACACTCCACTCAGTGCTGCCAGAAAACAGAAAATATAAACTAGGTAGGTGCCCTCTCCTGAATCATTTCAAGTAAATTGGTCCATTGCTTTGAGTGCTACTACATGTTGGGAGTCCTTTAATGACTTGGCAGCAAGTCAAACTCACAGAATAGGGAGTCGGGGCAGGTAGTGTAGAAAATAAAAAGAGTAGTCCAGCCCTTAGGATTTTACACTCTTTGCTCTTTTTTTCTATGCTTGTTAGTGTGAAGGGTGCTTTGGATCTTCACTGAGGATTGACTTAAATCTGTGTGAAAATGTTCAACAAGGTGTGAACAGGACAGCATAGTGGCAATCAGAACGATTGGCCGCTACAGGTGATAGTGAAATGTGTGTCTGACTGGGAGTCGGTGAGGTACGGGTTTAAGCTCAGGTCTTCTCTGCTCTCTTGGACTAAATGTCTTCATTTTTCAGTATCAGGCATTCTGCAGCTACATTCCTTAGATGATGGCTGTCTACCCAACCACCCCATCACAAACACAGTGCCTTTCTGGCTTCCTCTTCCAATTGTAATCCTCCAGAGCACCATTCAGTAGTGCTCGTCAGTCTTAGATCTCAAATATTTTGGTCCTGTTTTTCACCAGGATGTCTTTAGTAGCAGACTGGTTTGCAAGCTGATAGGTTTTAAAAAGATAGTTTTGTGAATGAGGAGCTTAGCTTTAAAGAACCTCTGTTTCTTTAGCTTTGAAAGGGGTATAATAAGGTCGGATTGGAATGACTTAACAATTGATATGTAGAGAGTTGTAGCCTGGAGCTTGGCAAACTGGAAAGCACATGAAAAGTGGACCACATCTCATTATTTCTAAGATGCGATTTCCTCTCAACCACCAGTTTTATCTTCTCTGAAGTACAGACACAGTTTTTAATTAAGAGGATGTCATAGATTAATAATCTGCATTCTCTTTTTAATCATACATATGTAATTGGTGCACCTTAGCTTTTATCAAATGTGGAGGTTCCTTTTGGTCTCCACTGAGAACGGTTATATCTTTGATAGTTCTAAATTTTTACCTTTAAAGACAGATAGCAATGCCTATGCTTAAGAAAACTCACACTCAATAAATTACTATGAAGTAAAATTAGCCTAAGTAGTACAAATGTAGCCTTTCTATGAGAGTATAGCAACTTCACCTTCACAGTGGTTCTGTGAATTCATTTTATATCTTCAGAGATACTTATATCACAAAAGTTAAGTAATTTGTATGCATTACACAGTAAGTTATGAAGATAAAATTCCTACTGCCCAAGAGAGCAGTATGTAAATATGAAACCACAAAAAACCTTCAAAATAAATGGATATAAATACACACCTATATAAAACCTATTTCATCAAAAATTATGAATAAGTTTGAATTATCAGCACAGGGGAGAAAAAGAAGCACTTTCTGGCAGTATGTTTTGTAAAAAGAATAGCTACATTTTAATATATGATTTATGTTAACAAGGAGAAATTAAGTTGTAGTGATTGTATAGATTTCAAAAATAAAAGAGTCAACTTCACATGGCTAGCTGGCATCACCTGACTATTAAAGGAGACATGAATTGTTTAGCTTAGAAATTACATGGGGAGACCATAAATTACAGAAAACTGGCATTTTAGAATTAGAAGAAACTAAAGCTATTAAACAAAACCAGGATTAAATGCAGGCCATAAAATATTATGTCCTTTTAAATGGGTGTGAATGACCTCAACAATACATCACAGCAATGACTTTTAATGTGATAATTTGTACACAGTTTTTATATAGGCAAATATCATCTCCCCAAACCACAACCCCACAGATGCATTATTATACAAATCCAACAAATATGGAAATTCAGCTAGATACAAAGTAAATCTATAATGACAGTAATTATTATGAACCATACAACCATTTGCATACTGTTACAGATGTGGCAATTCTTTAATTTAGAAGTATGATAAAGAGGATAAAAAAGAGATATAATCATAACCATAAATAAATAGCATGTATATGTAAAAACTGGAAAGTGTTTCTGAGAGACATCTCAAAAAAATGGAACTATGGAAAATCAGCTTAATAGGATGTTTGAATATGATGAAAGTGTAAACGTCAATCAGCACTTCTTTTTATTTTTTTGACAAGCTATCAAGGTTTGCTTCAAGCTTGCAATCTTCCTGTCTTGACTTTCCCAGTGCTGGGATTATAGGCATTCACCATTGTACCCGACTTTAAAAATTTTAAAACTTAATTGAATGAAAATTAAAAAACACACATGAAAACCACTTTCTAGGAAAATACTTTTATCATCTGAAAGCCATAGCCTGATAAAAATAAATGAACAAAAATCATAAAAATGTAAACCGTATCACATAGAAATTTCCAAACAAAATGACAACATAAAGTGGAGAAAACATGTCAAAAGCGTAATTGTGATGGTTGGGAAAATGGACCTTGCAGAACAAAGAAACTGAAACATGTCTGTTACCTCACTGTGTGAAAATTGCCATGGGAACATTGACTCCAGAGCATTCTGGGAAGATACTGAGAGCTCACATGAATCTGCATAGTCCTCAGGAGAAAGAGAGATGTGGGTGATTAAAATGGGAAGTTGTCAGTGATGGGGCGAGGTGGATTGTGACAGGTAGATGCAGAAGAGCAGGCAATGAGATCAAGAAAAATCTCAACAGTATGCCAAAAAGGAGAAATGCTTTTATCTTAGTATTAAATGAAAAAAATTGGGGAAAAGTTTTATGCATAGAAATAAATAATTATTTAAAGTCTGTGCATAAGGTAAAAATGAGATTGGAACATAGTAAAACATTACTTAATTTTGTATAAGATTTATTTATTTTTATTTTATGTGTATGGGTATTCTACCAGCATGGGTGTATGTGCAGCACACATGTTCAGTGCCCACCAACGCCAGAAGAAGATGTCGGCTGGAGTTACAGAGATTGTACCTGCTGGGACATCTCTCCAGGTACAAGACTCTTAACTTATTTCAGAGTTTAGTAATACTATCGAATGGAGGGTTGTCATGATTACTTCTACGAATTTTGCTTATGCTATAACAGTGTCTGGCAAAGCACAACCTAATTTCTATTTTTGCAAATGAAGCTCTATTAGGCACATATTGATGCCCATTGATTCATGTTATTTCAGGCAGGTTTTTGCCCTTTGACTGAAGATACAGGGTGTGTAATAGAGATTATACAGCAGATAAAACAATACATTTATTGTCTGGTTGCCCAGCTAATTTATAAACTTTGATGGTTGCTGGTTTCCAACAGTGGTCTGAGACAATAGGAGAAACCGAGCAGAGTTGGACCAAGGATGGCCTAGGTGGATCTAGGGAAAAACAAGAGCAAAAACCAGCGTGGTCACTCATTGTATTTACATGATTCACACTAGGATATAAAGTTCAGAAAGACAAACCACTCATAATATCATCTTCTCAGGTAACAAATTTATTTTTATGTTTAGGCTGCTAGCATTTTGTAGCCCAGACCAGGGACATTTGAAAATATTAGCTAATCTTGAAACAAATCAAGCAGGGTTTGAGTTTTAAATCAATATCATCTTTAAATTATGTGAAGAGAATGAAGTATCTCACCAAATTGTTCCTCAAAATGAGGCTTGGCAAGCTTAAGTCAACTGGCTTCATTAAGAAACTGGATTCCTAAATACCTAATAAAAGGGTGTGGGGCTTTCTTAAGAAATGAATACTTCCAAGATTGTGGAAGACAAAGCTGGGAATAAAGATGCTGATAGGATCTTGCTCTTTCTTTCCTTTTTCTTTTTCTGTTTTCATGTGTGTGGGTTTGATATGCATGTGTGTTTATGCCTATTTGCACATGTGTGGGCTCATCTATGAGGGAGTATGTGTGCATGTGTGTGCATGAAAGTAGAGGCCAGAGCTTGATGTCAGGAATTATTCTTAATTGTTCTTCCACTTTATTCATTGAAGCATCATGGTATCTCAATCGAAGCTAGAGCTCCTCAACATGGCTGGGAGCCAGTTTTCTCTGTGGGTTCCCTCTCTGCCATACAAGGCTGGAATTAGAGCTAGACTGCAATGCCCACCTCTCATTTATGTGGGTTCTGGGATCTCAGAATCTTCACACTTGCTTGGCAAGTGCTTTAACCATTGAGCCACCTTGCCATGCCCCAGTCTTTCTCTTCCTATAAGGACAGCAATCACATCGAGTGTGGGCTCCACCTTCAGGTACCATCACATTGGGTATTACAGCCATACAAACTTTGAGACACACACTTTAGGCCATGACTGCTACTATTTGGAAGTAAATGTAGACAAGACGGAGAACATGGTGAGTGGAATATGGACCTTCTTACCAGACATTCACATTCTAATGGAGGCATAATTTGCATTTGTCTTCCAGCATGCATTGCTACAGCCCCAGCTTCTCTGACTGTACCCACGTGGCTGTCCCCCTGCAAACAAACTCCTCAATTGATCAGACTGAGGCGATCCCATTCATAGGTTGTTCATAATATCTTTCTCATTGACAACATGGATCATGACATAGATAGGGTTTGCAGCTGATTCATGACAGCAGTTAAAAAAAAACAAAAACAAAAACAAAATAAAAAACAAGAAGGGAGGTTCATGAACTTGGTGAGTGGAGGTAGACAAAGTTTTCTAGAGCTCAGTTAGTTTATCTCACTTTTCTTTAGATTCATACTTAAGTCAGTGTATGTCTATTGAGCCAATGACAGAGGGAAATAATCATTCTGTAGTGACAAATGTGAAAAATATCAAAATGGAGGTATTGTGGAGGTTTAGAAACAAGCTGTTTTAGGGGTTCTAGCTCAGTAGGTAAAATGCTTAATGTACAAGTGTGACCTAAGTTCGGATCCCCAGTATCCATGTTAAGACTGGTATTACAGTGTGTATCTGGAACCACAGTACTGGAAGGTGGACAGAGACAGGTGGATCCAAGAGGCTCACTGGACATCCAGTCTAGCCAGAATAGTTAGCTCCAGGCTCAAGGAAAGACCCAGCTAAAAAACAAAGCAGAGAGATTGAGGACAATGCCCAAAGTTGACCTCTGGCTTCCACAAATGCCTGTACAAGCAAGCATAACTGCACACACATTTACACACATAAATGCACTCAGGAAAAGAGACATGTAGCTTGAGACAGACTGAATGATTCAGCCATCTGATGAGTGAACTAAACAGGTTTTAATTAGGGTAAGAGCAGAAACATCATTTCCATTGAGGCTGGGAAATCAGACAACTTATAGTTAAAAGTGGAATGTTAAACAAAAAGAAGCTACATGTAAATCTTTGAATGGTAGTAGAATCTATCATCATCATCATCATCATCATCATCATCATCATCATCATTTTGAAATAAGGTCTCTAGCCCAGACTGGCCTTGACCTTGCTATCCTCCTGAGGATGACCTTGTACCTATCCCCCTACTTCCACAGCCCAAGCGCTGGGATTGTAGACATATACCAGCAGACCCAGGGTGCTTGGGATCAAATACAGGTCTTTGTGTACTCTAGGCAAACACTCTATAAAGATACATTTATTACCCCTGATAGTAGAATCTGAATTCAGACCCAAGTGATCACATTCAAAATTCCTGTTCTTGGCTATCTCTTTGGGCATTGCTAGCTCTATAAGATTATCTGATGAGTTACCTGCTGAGGGTATTTAGGAGACTAGAGAAGAAAGAAAATTAGAGTAAAGAAATCAGTGTGACCCAGATAGTCAGAGAAGCTTTTAGGCAACAAATAGATCTCAAGCTAGGTCTCAAGTTTAATATTTTGTTAAAAGGAAAAATATCAGTGAAAACAATATGAACTTAGTGCCAAGGTCATCTAATTTAGGAATTGAATTCTTAGTGGTCAAAGACTTTTTTTTTTTTTTAAAAATGTATTTTAATTTAAATGTTTTTAAATTAAAAACTTTTAAAGCTCATATTGACTCTAAATTACTTTCATTATTTAAATATTTTTGTAGTTCATTTTTTCCTTTTGTAGCATTATTGCAAACATTTATCATGTCAGGTTTAAGGGCCTTTACTGTGTACCAGGTCACAAAGGCATAAAATACAAAGGAATTCTCAAGAAGGCATCCATGTGTACAGCAAGCAGTCTTTAAGTAGTCTGTGTTAGATGCTAAAGAGATGTCTCCAAAAGTTCATATAGAAAATGTTCAGAGGCGAGAGAAGTATCTTGGGAAGAACTAATTGGGAAGCTACAGATAGTTAATGCATCCTTGAGGAAGCAAATAATGTTTGCTAGGCTGCAAAATTCCTACTACAGACCATATTTACCTTTCCAATGTCAGTGAGTTCATAAATCCAAAATTAGATTACCTACTTGTCCTCCTTCCTTCCTTCCTTCCCTCCTTCCATCTTTCTTTGTTTCCTTCCCTCCTTCCTTCCTCTTTTCCCCATTCCCTATCCTTCCCTTCCCTCATCCCTCTCTCTCTCCTTCCATCCCAATCCCCTCCTGTGCTCATTCCTCCTCCCCCATCCCCACTCTCTCTCTCTCTGTCTCTGTCCCTAAGCCTCACAAATTCTGGGATTACAAGGGTGCTCCAGTGTGACCAGTTTATAATGTATTTTCTTGTCTGCTAACATTTCAACTGTACTTCTGTTCAGATACAAAAAGAACACAAGTAAAGAGTGAGCTTTATAAGAGTTCTGGGCTGTCTATGGACTTCGTTTTCCACTCAGGGAAATAATACCATTTGTTTACATCACTATAATCAATTTCCTTTGTGTGGAATAAGTATAAAGATCAAACAGAAAAAAAAAAAAACTATCTATTTCACCATTGGTGTATGGACAGCTCTCCCAAATGGACTTATCTCCAGTCTAGTAGAAGCTATGTGACAGGTCGGGCTGGTTTCAGCAATATTTTGTCCTGCTTGTGTTTTCCCCCATGTCGCAAGGGACTGCAGAAAGAAACTAAAAGCTGCTTTCCCGGATTTCCGACTCAGCTGACCTGACTTCTGATTAAGGTTTTGCCAGTGGGAGACACTGAAAGAAGTTGAAGAATATGGGAGAAAACGAAGCCAGATGTCACTGCTTCCAGTGATGTCTTAGAAGTTTCAGATCCTGCTCACGTGGGAGGCTGCCTGAGATGGGGTGGGAGCAGGCAACCTGAGCCAGCCATCTCTCAGCAGACTGTCTCCCTGCTCTGCTTAGGTGGAGACAGCAGGCATAGCAGCCAAAGCACCAATGGACGCACAAGAACACCTCTGGTGGCCTAGAGGTCCCACCATGCTGGTGACGATGGCCCTAGCTGTCTTTCAACTCACAGTGGCTTCAGCAAGGGACAAGACGCTAGCTAGCTTTCTGCCAAGGATCAGGAAGAAGATCTCAGCATCATAGCAGGGGGTAGGTACTTCAGTGACCACAGGGCCATCAATTAGGGGCATTGTTAATACAATTTTCTGAAAATTAGAGCTTCCTATTGCTAATATCTCTAATTAAACTAATCTCCCCTTCCCTTTCCTTTCTTCCCAAAACTCTGGAAATGATGCATTAAATTTTCACTGCTTAAAATACCTGAAGTCATTTCGCTGTTGTTTTCCTTTAATGGACATTGACATGTGGGTTTAGGCACCTGTATAAAACTGGGCTTTGGGACTGGAAGTCCTGGGGCGGAAGGTCTCCAGTTTAATCCCTCACATTTTTCTTTTATGAACTGTCTCTGAGATGTGTTTAAGACTCTGAAATTTGATTCACTCTGTTAGATGGTTTTCCTGGTGTATTTTCTGCTGATGACAGCACTAAGATGAGATGTCAGGAAAGCTGAAGTTTGGGAGGGGCAGAGTTGGTGGACATTGCTGGAAGATTGCTGCAAACCTTCAGGAATGACTACTGACAACACTGATGGAAAGATTTCAAATTTGCAACGTGAACAGCACAAGTTCACTCATGATACTGACTTAACCTTCCCACTAATTCCTGTGGGAATGACTATTTCCTTTTTAAAAATAAGACATTTACAGATTAAAAGAGCATCGGTTCAGTCAGAGTCCTGGAATTTCTTCATTAAACTGTCTTGAGGTACTTATCAAAGGGCAAGATATTGTACATATATCATTACTTTATATATGATGGTATTATATGTGGATATATATAATATGGAAGATATATATATATGATTCCCAAGGATTGAACACACACACACACACACACACACACACACACACACACACACACACATTTTAAGAACTTGCCTAATAGCTGTGAATCAAGAATCTGGTTTTGGTACCTGGATCTACATGCAACAGTCATCTCTGGTGAGTTTTGTCCATCTTCAGTTTGAGAACTATCACTGGAAAGGATGGGTAATTTTCTCAGAGCCAGAGTAAGAAAGATAGCACTTGAACTTGAAATACTGTGTATTTTCTACTTCCCTCATGCATTCTCACTCTATAAGGCAGCTTTAGACCATTAGAAAACACAGATCTTTATATTGCAATTCATAGCAGTAGCAAAATTACAGTTATGAAGTAGCCAGGAAAATAATTTATGGTTGGGGGTCACCACAACATGAGGAACTGTGTTAAAGAGTCACAGCATTAGGAAGGTTGAGAATCATTGCCCTAAGGAAATGAGTGATTGAGCAAAGGTGTGTGATTAAAAAGTTATAAACTATTATATTACTATTTTACATTGGATCTTAAAAATATCAAGGTATTTTTAACTAACTTTCATATTTAATAAAACAGAGTGTTTGATATATGCTTTGTCTTCAAAATTGTTCTTATGACTTCTGCATCTTTCTCTTTTCTTGGTAAATGACAAAATAATTGATATGACCCATGATTAAACTCACATTGATTGTACACTCCACTTCCATTTCTTACCTGTCTATCTAAGCCTGAGCAAGAGGACAGCCTTTTGTTAACTCCATTCCTCTGACAACATGCTTATGACTCACTATTTTGAATGTTCCACTATCATCTCTTTGAATTCAGCAACTTTGATTTGCTTCACACTGCCAATGTTTCATCAGCATCCTCATTTCCATACTGTCTCATGCCCTGTGTGAGATATGGATTCTTTGAGCCCCTATCATGCTGCTTTGAGGATGAGGTCAATAGATATCATCCTCTCATCTTAAAAATTACCCATATTGTCAGTAGATGACTCACTTTTTTAGCCATGGGGAAGTCATCAAAAATGCTAGGCAAAGAAGTTTAAGTTCCTCGAATAAATGATGATTGACACTGAATTGCTAGGAATTTCTTTTTAGTACAAATGCACCTCTTAGAAATGGACCTCAGTGGAAATCTTTGTCTCATTTTTTAAGGTGTAAGCATTGTCTTTGGAGAATGAGGTATTTTATAGTTCAGGAAAGTCTCATTTCACCATGGAGATGGGTACAGCACCTTATCCTCACAGCACTTTGGGTGATCAGAGGAAGCCCTGTACTTATGATGCTCAGAACAATTTCTGTTTCTCAATATCTCCAGAAGTGTGAGCTGCTTTAAAATGGAGAGCTGGGCTGCCAGGAGACATTTTAAAATGCAGGAACAAACTTATAAACCATTTAGTAAACATTTCAACACGTTTATGTGCATGTGGGGGAGAATAAAAATTAAAATAAGACCAGGTTTTACTTTGCTTTCATGCTGTTTACTATCTGTGTTCATATAAATATGCATATCGGTAACTATCACATAGGCTTTTCTAATGATCATGAATAAGGATTTGGGCTCCAGGGTAATGAGGAAGAGGAGGAAGATAAATACAACAGATCAGTATCTTTTATGCTTCTTTGTAGTTTAAAATGTTCTTACAAGCTTCTGCTCATTTAAACCCCCATGATAACTTGACAAGGCAAAAAGACTTAGCAATGTTGAGAACTCATGATTTATATCCATGATTCCAAGCTCTTAGTACACAGAACTAGGAGAAACCCAGGTTTAGTCATTTTACATTTTTGAATATTTCTGCTATATCCCAAGATCAAAACTGATTAAATTTTATCAGAATGCCTCTTGACTATTAAGAGGCTATTCTAAAAAATAAGAATCTGTTTGTCCAGTCTTCAGGGTCAGATCTTTGAATCTACCAGCCAAAACCCAGGCACAGAACTTAGCTTGGTTCCCTTGGCTTTTTACTTTAGGCAATAGTGCATCCTACGCTGCTGTAAATAAACCACATAACAATCCCCAGCCCATATTCAAGTGTGATTGATAATTATGTGATATTATTATGAAAATAATACGTTAATTTCATTAATTAGTCAATAGTATCTCGACTCAGTTCTACTAATTAGAAAATGAGCTTGGAAATGATGGTCAAAAATAAATTACACCAATACAGTCATACTGTTTGGGGCCTAGTTAAAAGAATTAAACATTTAAATCATTATGCTTTCTAATAAAGCACCATCCCAGGATGCCCTTAGAGAAAACACAGCAAGGAGAGAAATATTGTTTGGCTTTCAAACCAACAGTGCTCTGTTGTCTTAGAGGGTGAGAGAAAGAGGGGGGTGAAGGAGAGGGAAGGAGGGAGGATGCTTAGAATTTTAAAATCATAATCTATTATGTCTGAGAAATACGGGTGTTTAACAATTCAATTGCAGGAGAAAAATATAAAGCTGAATAATAGAGCTGGGAATTTTATTTGAAGCCAGTAAAGGATTTTTGTGCAAATATTAATGAAAACGAAGGCCAGGTTTTTCTTTTCTTCCATGTCAGCTGACTTGAAACAATAAAAAATAAAAGTAAGCATTAATATTCTTCCACAGTAAAATTAAGAAGTAGTGAGAGCTTTACTCACTGTTTCAGGATATTTGTCACTAACAGACATAGCAGGTAAATACAGTATACAGTTCAGAGCAATGCTCACACCCATGTGGTAGTATGTCCAGGAATGATTGTAAGTTAATCAATTACTGAATCTCTCTCAGAAAATTCAGCTCCTCCATTTATTCTCTGATCTTAAAGAGTCACCTTTGTCTTCTTAGACGAATGCTAAAGAGCTCAAGAGCTGGTTTTTTTTTTTTCTCTTTCCTCCAACATGTGTTTCTGTGATTAGTCCAGTCAGCATGAGAAGGGTTAATGTAGCCTTGGATCTTAAACATATTTCTAACCATTCTTATTTCTTTTCTCTCTTCCTCAAAAACCTTATAGAAAAAGATTCCTCTCCTCTCCTCTCCTCTCCTCTCCTCTCCTATCCTCTCCTCTCCTCCTCTCTCCTCCTCCTCTCTCCTCCTCTCCTCCTCTCGCCTCCTCCTCTCCTCTTTGTATTTCAACTTTACTATTGTAATGGCCTGTCCAGTTGGAGTTGGCTGCTAGGCAGGGCTCTTTGTCATTTATGGGATCTTTGAATATTGACATTTCCTAAACATCAGCCCTCTGCATTTCATTGTATACTATGTCCCTTGGCTTGAAAGACAATTTATTACTATGTTAGAGTCCTGGAGAAGTCCTATAAAAGACCACCATCCATGTATGCAGTGAGCAAGAGCATTTATTAGCAGCATGCTGAAGTCATCCATTGCACACAAAGGCAAAATGGCAGTGATGTCAAGAGGGATGTGTGGGCTCTTTTTAAGCATTACTAAGGGGATTTCTTAGGGCATGTAGGTCATCTTAGACATGATTGTCTTAAGCAAGTGGCAATCAGTATGTTCTAATTGGACAGGGCTGGTCAGGGACTGGTCAGGGTTACCATTTTGGGGCAGACCTGGATGAGTCCCAAGCTTTGTCCTTATTTGATTATCTGTTGACTATGGCTCAGGCCTGGCCTGCACATACCATGCCTCCTCCTCCTCCTTGCTGTTGGGAGTGTTGGAGACTGATTTTCCTTTGTTTGTAGCCCTTTCAGAATCTGGTTGCACATTCTCAGGAAACTGAAATTGAAGCCTGATCTCTGAGATAAGACTGAGCAGTCTGTTAATGGTGTTTGCTCAGTCCTCTCACTAAGGAGTCACAAATAAATAACAACCTTGACCTGTCATATCTCTTGATATCCAATACCCATAGACAACTGCCTTTTTGATATTTCACTTTGCATATCTGATGAAGATACCAAACTTAAGATGACCATGAGAGAAATATTGATCTCTGCCTTCCCACATTCTATCTTTCTCAGTTCTTACACTATAAACATTACAGTCACTTTCTGTATTGCTCAAAACATATAAAAGCCAGCTTTTATTTTGTTGTGGATTCCACAATTCATTCACATTAGCTCATTGGTTAAGTCTCCAAAATAACATATTTAATCTATTCACTTCTTTTGAATGTTACAGATCCTATCTTAGCCTGTGCTTCACCATCATCTCCTACCTGAATTTTATAATAACATCAGTTCTACCCATATTCCTGCTTGTTTTTCCTACAATCCACTTCTCAGTACCTACAATCCATGTTCTACTGTTGTGTGACCAAACTTTTTCTAGGGAGATGCAACACATGTCTGCATACCCCAGAAAGGAAACCTACCATAGATCAAAGTACAAATATCACCAAAGTCCAACTTGGTAAACCCAAGAGTTTTATTAGGGATACTTACAGGAATATGAATGAGGGGTTCATTTCAGAGGCAGAAATTACTCAGAGACAACTGCATCACTAAAGCCTACTTCAGCACAGGTGACAGTTCACACAGCTGGGAACCTAGAGCACACTGCACAGCCTACAGGCAGTTCAACAGGTTGGAGAGTGTCCTTTCCAAGTACCTTCCAGACAGCTAGGTGGGTTTCTGTTCTTGCAGGTAGCTAATCTAGTCTCACAGTCTTCTTTACAGCTTTCCTTGCTTATTCTGGCAAGGAGGGGCCTAGTGAATATGGTTAGTTTCAAGAACTTCCTGAAGTTATTTGAGTGGTTTACCTTCCTGCTTAGGGAGCTTCCCTGCAGGATGGAATCTTTGAATCTCAGAGGAAACTGTTCCACAACACTTACTAAGAATGTACTACTATGGTCACTACCACAGACTGGGTGAATTACAGAGAATAAATGTTCATACTGGCTCATGATACTGGAGTAATGTCAAGAGACTGGTGATGGACTTTCACTAGAAGAGACCTGAGCTGCCATAAGGGTATTGGTATGGCCCAGAGATTAAAAAGTGCATATGTGTGTTTTCTACTTTTCATTTTTTAAAAATCTAAACCCACCAATATTTAATGATGGGGTTCTCACCGTGAAGATATAATCTAATCTTAAGCATCTCTTAAAGGCTTCGCCCTGTCTCTTAATATCTCACAGCAGGGATTAAATTTTAGTGTGAATGTGTGGGACAAAGCATAATCAAACTGCAGAGCCACCTCAGATAACCATGGTGATGCTTTGAAAACAGACGTGAGAGCACAGAGCTCTCCTGCTAAAAATACTTGTGACTCTTTCGTCTCTCTGAAAATAAGATACAAACTACTTAGTGTGTCCTGCTAGGTGCACACAACTCACAAGCTCTGCCTTTCTGTCACCTCTCATTTTGTCACACTTCAAATACCCTGATTTCCCTCAATAATTCATTGTGACCTGAAGTGTAATCCAAATAAATCCTTTTCTCCTCCAATTATTTTTTTTTCTACAAGAACATTTCATCACAACAACAGAATGAAACCAGAACAGTAGGAGAACCCACCACTGATATTTGGATAAACAGACATGGCCAAACTATCTTCTAAATACTTATTGTTACACCCATTGGTTAATGAGGCTCACAGACCTGGCCAGAGAAATGTTGGTTTTGCAACGGCCTTCAGTTAGTAGAGAGACTCAAAAGTGGTAAAAAGTGGTAAAAATAAATTACTGTTGTGGACTTGGTGTAAGTGAGACAACCATGTTGATCTCCACAATGCTTACAGAACATTGTGGAAGAAGGAGTAGACAGAATGTAAGAGCCAGTGGGTAGAGAAGGGTGCTGGTACTAGTGTCTTTTGGGATATGATGTGGCCATTGTACTTATTAACTGTGTCACTGAAATTATCATTGCTGTCACAAGATGGGGTCTGTCAACAATCCATCATGGATAGTTGAGAGGCTCACAAAGCCCCACCCATCCCTGAGGAGTTATAGGCAATTAATAATTGCTGAAGGAGGTAGTATAGTTTTCTTCAGTCATACAACCACTGGTAAACTGCTAATGTTCCAGTAAATAATACACGCCCCCCAAGCTTATGTAAGAAACCTCAATTGAACTCTGCTGGTTTTCACACACACACACACACACACACACACACACACACACACACACACACACACACAAGATATGAAAGTAGGATGGGTACTCGGGGAAAAGATAGGTGTTGCTTGGATTCTAATGGCTCCCTTGTGGGAGAGGGTGAGAAGGTGCAGCATCAACAACTCAGACACAGGGAATCCATTGAAAGCAAATAAGGAGCTTCTTTCCTCAATAACAGGGTAGGCCTTATATATCCTCCTCTCAGCGCCCAGTCTGTGTGGTCGTCCCTCATTGGCTGGGCACCTTCAGGAACTCTGACAGCGATTGTTGCTAGGTTCTCAGGCAGACTCTGCACAATTAGGAACTCTGACATTGACTAGGAACTCTGAAAGCTTCTGTTGCTAGGCCCTTAGGCAAACTCCAGGTTGGCTTTGAAGGAGTACATTATGTGCATGCCTTGACTGGTCTGAGCCAATTTCCTTGACCCTATGGGCCTGTCCTACTACAGATAGATCTCTGTGGGAGAGAGATCATAATAAGAAGGTGATGGGCATTGGGTGAAAATGACCAAAATTCAATACATATGTACATGAAATTATGAATAATTAAAAATGCTGGTGCCTACACTGCATCACCGACAATGTAAGAGAATTTCTGGGCAGAGCTTTGACATTAGCATGTTCTTAAAGGCTCTCTAGGATTTTAAGGGAAGCCAAATTAGCAAACCACTGGTAGCTATGCTTTGGAGTGGAGTGGGGAACACATGGAGCTATAATCATTTAGGGCCAAATCATAGAGCACCTGACTTGGGATGTTGTTAACAGCAACCAAAGGAGCTAAGTTCAATATGCACTTCACAAGAGGCATGAAAAGCCTGTCAACAAGTTAGATATGGAAAATGAAGAATAAGCTGAGTTCAAAGGCTTTAAAAAGACAGATTGTTGATTCTACTGACTGTATTATACACAGAAGTATTTAGGGTGGCAGTTATGGAGGTGAGAGAAGAAAAGATGTGAATAGGTTGGAATTGATGTAATGTAAGAAAAATATGCACAATGTTCCACTAACTGGTGATTGATCAGCACTTGAGACGTTAGGAAAATTGTCATCACCATGAACAAAAGTGAGAACATCACCATCCCAGAGATAAAAGACCTATAGAAAGAGAAAGCAAATTAAAAAAAAATAATCCAGCTTCATAGGAAAACTATGGTTTAAATGTTTGTGTTCCCTTGAAATTCATATGTTCTGCCTTTCAGGGCTATGTTACTAAGAATTGGAAATCTTTGGAAAATAATTAGGTCATGAGGGCAGGGCCCTGATAAAGGGTATTAGTGACTTCATAGAAGCTCCTAAAGTGATCTGGAGAGATAACTCTGTCAGGAAAGAGCTTGTCAAGCAAGCAAGAGGACCCACGTTTGATTCCCAGACAATACAAAAAGTCAGGCATGGTGGTGTGAAGACTGTAATCCCTGCACTGGGAAGGAGGAAACAAGCAAATCACTGAGGCTCACTGGCCAGTCAGTCTAGCCTACTTGATAAGCTCCAGGCCCATGAACAGAACATGTATCAATAAAAGAATAAAGGGTGAGGGCTGGCACCTCTAGCTGTCCTAATCCCTGTACACACATCTATACACATGCATCCATGCACACACTAACACATACTCTCTCACACACGTGTGCACACACAAGTCCCTAAAGAGATCTCTACTTTTCTACCAGGTAAAGTTACAGCTACAAGATTACCACTGGGGAAGGAGGTTCTTACTATACCTCAAATCTGCAGATGTGTTAATTTCGAATCTCCTGTCACAGGACCTGTGAAAAATAGACCTCTGCTGTTCACTAGCCTCCCAGTATGTGGCATTTTGTTACAGCAGGGACTTTAGGGACTTGTGTGTGCGCACGTGTGTGTGAGAGAGTATGTTAGTGTGTGTATGGGTGCATGTGTATAGATGTGTGTACAGGGCTTAGGACAGCTAGAGGTACCAGCCCTCACCCTCCATTTCTTGAGTAGACTAAGAAATAAAGCCGGGAGAGAAAAGAGAGTAACAGTGCCCAGAGGAACACAGGAAGTTGAAATTATAGGAAGGATGCTGTACAGCAGCTATAACCAAAAGAAAATATAATTGAGAAAGGGGTATTCTTAGGTTCAAAATCAAAAGAAAATAAACTTAGAAGCAAGTAAGTAAAAAAGAATGACATAGGTTTGCATAACGATTTAGTCCCTTGAGCCATGGTGATGGTTAGTCTGTTGTCAAGCAGCAGGAGCAGATTGAGAGATGCTTTAAGGGATGAACAAAGCACATGTCTGAATTTGTCTGTGAGAGCAGGTTTCAGAGAAGATTCACCAAGAGCACAAGACCCACCCAGATAAGGGCAATGCTGTCCACAGGGTGGGGTGCCGATGCACTAAAACTAAAAGGGAGAAAGCGCTGAAGCTTTTGGCATTCTCTGTGTGTCCTGGATGCTGCTGCTCTGCTCAGCTCTGCATTCCCTGCCAGGATGGACTGAAGCCTTTGAGCCCCTGATCACAATGGATCTTTCTTCCCCTGTGTTAGTTTCTTCTGGTATTTGGTTGCAGTGGTAGGAATGTCTAAAATGCACAGTTGGCAGAGTTGCGAAGGGAGATGAAATCCATCTACGGAAGGTTGTAAAGCACATTTGGAAGTTCCGACGCTTTTCAGCAATCACATCTAAGCTAAGAGAAATGGAAGCTCCATCTCAATTGTCCAATCACAGTCAATGACTGTGTTCTGCGTCTGAATACAGTGCTCACTGCTGTCAAAGTTCCGAGTTGTGAAAGCACTATCTCGGTTGCTATGAAGAGTTTATTGTAGCATGAATCTTAAAAGTTCTTATTAATAAAAACAAACCTGGAGCTGGGTATTGGGGTGAATGCTGGAAGATCAGAGAAGCAGAACAAGCCACAGCCACTTCACCTTGCCAATTCCTCAGCTGATACTGTTTCCTCAGACTGGAAGTTTCTGAGTCCTCATCCAGAATGAATCTCAGCTGAACTGCTGCTCAAAGCCTAAAAGCTTAACCGACACTAGTTCCTGGTCCTCACGCCTTGTATACCTTTCTCCCTCTTGCCATCACTTCCTGCGATTAAAGGCATGTGTCACCATGCCTGGCTGTTTCCAGTGTGGCTTTGAACTCACAGAAATCCAGATGGATCTCTGCCTCTGGAATGCTAGGATTAAAGGTATGTGCTACCACTGCCTAATGTTCTGTTTTCTGACCCCCAGATAAGTTTATTGGAGTGCACAATATATCAACCACAGTTTATAGTTTAAAAGACAATGTTTGGGTAGTTCTGACAGATATTTTGGTGACTTTGCAGGTCACTAGTCACATTCAATAAATATCAGAAGTGCTGGCATGTGCCAAAAGCCTAAATGTAACAAAACCTATGCCATCTATTGCCTCTTAAAACTGCCTCAAAATATGCAGTATTTTTTTTTTTTGGATGCAACAAGTTTTGGACATATTTTTAAAATGCACTTTAAATGTTTCATAAGTTGTTTTCTATGTAATTGTCTAACAAATGTACACTCTTGTGCTATAAAGACTAGAAAGATTGGAAGACTTGGCTTAGAATGACATAGCATTTGACAAGAGAAATAAACCCAACCATTTTTTTCATTGACTGTCTGTTTTCTGAGACTGGATCTTATTATGTAGCTCAGTCTGAACTAGAACTTACTATTTAGCCCAGGCTTGACTCAAACTCATAGCCATCCTCCTGCTTCAGCCTCCAGGATACTGGAGGCATTGCAGGCATGAGCTACCATCCGTTGTATTCTCAAACCTTTTAACTGGCCTCAAA